>NW_015112671.1:353627-361685 GCF_001443285.1 Poecilia latipinna | reverse complement strand
AGCTGTGTAAGTTCAGCAGATTAGCTAGCATCATTTGCAATGTTTAAATCTGAACAAGTATCAAAAGAAATGACAAATTACTGTCATTCTGTGTGTGATAAATTTGACATGATGCTTTCCTAGTGGACTACTGAGCCACAGTGCGGTCTTAGGTTGTGTCTTCATCTGGTTGGTGTTTTTTTGTAAAACATCAATGCTCCAATTCATATTCTTGACTGTGAGTAAAGTCAGTGATGACACGTTTATGACCGATTTTTACTGCAAATCTGCAGAGCACTTGTCTGTCAGAACATTATGATATTGGCAAACAATATCACACTGAAGCTGCTCAAACCATTGCTTCAGTCTTCACTCATGTGCTGCAGTATTTGCAAAAACACACAACTCTGCTTATCCAAAAGTTTTTGCTGTCCTGAATCTGCGTCCAACATTTTAAATCCTGTGATTGGTGTTCCTCGCTTTAAAAACACAAAAAAAATATTTTCTTTCCAGACTGCTTCAATTTTAAAAAGGATACATAACATTTGTTTTATGGCTTTCATTTGAACTATGTGAGACTTTAAATAAATCTTCGTCTTTCGCAAGACGTTGGCCATGTTGCCTTAAAGATGATTGTGATACTAAACTTTTTGGACAAGCATTAAAACTTAATTACAAGGCGTCTTGCGCTAAAGTTCGGCATGCCTTTGCAGAGCCATTTGTTATCCATTTAAAGTCTAGCACATGCAAAGCACAGATATATTCAATTATAACTGTTGCCATTGCACGCAACATCTTCTGTCTGATTATAATTAGTTCTGTGTTGGTTTTAGTATTATTTTTTAAATTCAGTTTCAATTTACTGTGGTGTGGTTTTAGTTAAATTGGCAAAAGGCTCGAGTGCTCATCTTTTCTGTTCTTTTAGATAATAGATTCTCCACTTCTAAGTGAAACATCTGCACACATTTCATTGTTTATTTTCAAATTATTCAAATTACTGGGAGCCCTTGTGCCTCTGAATTTAAAGCTTAAGACATCCCCCAAACTAATTCTCTGTTTGCGAAATGCCAGAGTAATGAGAGATGAAGTTTTAATTCATATTGTATTGATTTAAAATGATCAAAATCGTTTTTATGCAAGATATCAGGCCGTCATCCAGGAGGGTGCAGCTTTTCAAGACCGTTTCTTCTAAATAGAAAAACCAGATTAAACTACATTCACACTGCAGAGAAAATGTTGACCTTTAGTCCCATTGAAAAGGGCACAACTGAAAAGGTCAAATAATGTCAATCTACTGCTCTAAGTAGTGTAGTTGGTATCCATCTGATGAGAGAATATTTAATTTAATCCCATTTGGGAACAAAATACTTATAATAACTATCAAAGAAGAAGCAAAGAGCCACTTAGGACCTGAAATACACGTCTTTCTACAACCTGTCAAGTGATTTCTGACAAATTGGTCCTAATTAAACATGTCAAACGTAGCAGAACTAGATGACTTAAAATTAAGCTGTATTACTTTACAGTGATCTTGGTGACATTTAAGAAAAACACTACTTACAGCAGATTATTGCAGAGTTTGTACAGTCTGTAAACTATTATCAGCTACAACAACAACATCGACTCCCCAGATCCCCAGATGCACACCTGGCCTGTTTCAGGTTGTGTTGCCAGACTCTGGCTGGACAGACATGTTGCTAATGTGGCGTACCTCCCTGCAGCGCTTTGTTCTTTGTGTCTGCTCAGCTTCCTGCGCCTAGTTTGTCCTGTTCTGTTGTTCAGACTCCTTGCTGCGCTTGTTTTCTTTTCTCAGATGCGAACCCCGAGGTGCGATCTCTGCAGGGATCACATAGGGATAAGCAGCATTTGGAAGTGTGGTTGTAGTTGGCGGTGAGTGAGGAGATGCTAATGAAAAGCAGGAATCCACTCGCTTACATTCACTCGACTTGGACAAGACTTTTATTCTCCAGATCGTTTGGGAAGTGTGCTTTTCTGTGCCGTTGATTCTTAATGTTCTGCGCCCAGAGAACATGCTTTGAATACATCGAGTGTCACAGGAAGACAGGAAAATTGTTGTTAATGTCAGTGCATGTATGACGACACCACAAGAGTACTGAGACTTCTCTGTTTAGTGAAGCCTTTGCAAGCTTCACACAGTGTTGCTTTCTGCTGAGGAGTGTGCTCTGAACTCTATTGGACACAAATCTTTCCTACGCACGTGACAAAACCACAACCAGCAGCTGACAGTACGTAGCCACAGGGCAACACTGTGATTTCTTGCAGAATGCAGGGCCACTGCCCACTTGCTAAGTTGTTGAAATATTCTTCGTCTCACTTCATGCATGTCTCCAGGCGGAAGGCTCTGAAAGGTGAGCAGGTGTTCCTGCAACATGTGCATGACGCTTTTTAGTGGAGGAGGCCACGGGGCAAAACAAAGGATTTATACCGATTCTACATCTTTACAGAGTGTAAAGATTTATATCTTTGACCGCCTTAAAGCAGATCTAGACATAAGCATTGTTGGAGACGCTTTGCACTATTTTATGGAAGTTGTATTCCTAAACACACCCTATTTGCAAAGCAAAAATGGTTGAGAAATGGATTTATTGTTGAGTTTGAGTTGTTGATTTGGCCACCAAATGGTCATGAGGTTTTCCTGCGTTCACACCAAATGCGATTGAGCATCAGGCACTTCTGGTGTACATTCAAAGTCTATGTGGAGGCGTGTCGGGGGTCTGGTGTTGCGCGATTTGAAGCATTTTGAGCATTTTGAGCAATGTCTGAATTCAAAGTGGAAACACATTGGATGCGTTTTTGACTCGCGAAACTCGACTGGAGTGAACGTACCATCAGTCCAATCAATTATCCGTGGGATGTGATGGACAAACTTGTTCAAAGTAGGAGGTCTCCAATTCCAGTCATTAAAAGCAATGACTGGTCCAACACATATGAATCAAATGGTTCAACAACTTTTCGACGTGCCATCACGTTCTGCAGCGAGTCAAACGTTCGATTCCTTCATGTTGAAAATGAGATTCATGCCACCACACGCAGAAATCTTAATCCGTTTACAACTTTTGAATTAATTTAAAGGCTTGTTGTGAATAAATTTTTCTAGATTTAAACTTGATAAAATGCATTTCTACATCTTCAGAACCAGAACCAAACATGGAGAACTGAACATCTGGAACAAACTTCCAGAAAATTGTAAACCAGTTGAAACACAGATTTCCTTTAAACTCAAAACGTACCTGTTGAAACATCATAAATGAAACATTAATCAATAATCTGACGTGTAACGTTGACACTTGACAATTGGTGACTGCTATGTATTTTCATGTTTTTATGATGTAAAGCACTTTGAACTGCTTCGTCGCTGAAATAAGCTTGATTGATTGGACAGAGTTTGCACTGCTAGATGGAAAACTTACCAGCAATAGTAGATTTTTAAATGTTCTCATTTCATTCATAATCTAAATTTTACACATATGAGCAGAGATGTTTTCTAGCATTAAGAAATTACACATTCACTTAATCTCTACCTCAAACTCTTTTTGCAAATATTGTAAAAAACTGAGATGACAAGATGTCATTGTTCTGGTTTATGGATTCTCAGAGGAGGTAAAATATCATTGCAGTCTAGAGGGAAGATAAAAAGAAATAGCAGCAGCAGCCAAGTTTGACTGTTCCCATCCTTCTCGCATAGACAGTGGAGATCTGCATTGTATTAAATCCCCAGTGTAGCCTTTGTAGTCGTGCATCAGTAAGCTGCAGAGCTGGCTCCGTGTTTCCAATTTTATTTGGAAAGAAACATGTTTTGGCCATTTGAAGTGTAGATATGAAGATTTTTAGCACATGTCCTTTTAAAGCCGGAGTATTTTCATAAGAATTAGATGTATAAAAAAGAAATGCAAACCAGCCACATCCTCATCTAGCTGTACTCTTTTCTAATATTTTCGTTTATGGTGTTTTAAGAAGAGAGCACTCAAAATGCTTTTATCCATGTTTGAGCACTTATGGAGCATTATAATGAAATGTCCAAATAGTCATTTGATCCTTTATTTAAAAAACCCACAAAAAGAAAACAAATTAAAAATGGAACCGTGCAACATTCAAACTAAGGCAACTTGTGGCAGGAAACTTATTTATTTAGTTTTTTTAATAATGTTGAGTTAAAAAACTAAGGACACAGACTTTTTTAGTTTGTCATTATTAACATGAAAGCAGCACAACATCTTACCAAGTGGTTTAGTTTCTGATCTAGATATCTTTGAACACTTTGAATAAGACAAAACTAATTTACAAGTAACTTTTCGGCAAAATATAGGAGCTTTTCTAAGAACGTAATTCCTTAACATTAATTAAAAACAATACTAGCTCCACTGGGACATTTTTTCACTTATAAAGATTACATTTTTACCATGTCATAAGTGAAATAATCTAGCAAAAATAGCACTTTTTCTCCAATATTAAGATATTGACTTAAATTAAGCTCCTATATGTTGCTGAAAAGTAGCTTGTAAGTGAGTTTGGTTTTAGTTCAAGTCTACTAGAAATTAGACCAAAATACTTGATAACATTTCCAGTGGAGCACAGGTGCAAAAACAAAACTGTATACTAATATAGCAATGTTCATTGTGGCAAATAGTCTGCTCAGTTTTATAATATGGAAAAATATGTAAAATGTGTTTTTTTGTTTGTTTTTTACATTTAGAGTGGCAAATTAATGTAACAATCAGTGCACAAGAAAACTTCCCACAGAAAGATCCTGACTGGGATTCGAACCTAGAACCTTCCTAAAGTTACAGACGTTTGTTTTTATATACACCCAAAGGGCCACAGCCAGTTCTAAACTTAGAAACAGATGCAGGACAAAAACTTAAAACATAAAGAGCTTTACAAAAAGAAACAACAACCCTCAAACTAAAACTGTTATGACGCGGGGATCCAGTTTCCCTCTCTGAACTCAAATGAGCCTGAGCTGATTGAGCTTTTTTGTTTGAAACAGCAGGTCCAGGTGATGGCAATATCCTCACACACTGAAGAGCCTGTCTTATGGCGCATTCACACTAAGCGCTTTTTGAGGCACGTCTGGTTTACATTCAGTCTATGTGGAGGTGCGTTGAGGGTCTGAACTTTCACCGCTCGACACAGAGCACCAATCAGCAAGTAGTGGCGCATTTTCCAAAAAAAAACTATAGAGGATTAACTAATCGTCACTGGCTCTCAAGGGCACCTGCAGCTATATGGCTATATGCAAGGTATATGCAAATCTCAAGAAAACCTTGAGATTTTCCTTTAAATAAAAAAGAAAAGAATAATTTTTGGAGTTTTTATATACTATTAACAAAATTGTAGAGAAAAAAAATATATTTTGTGTCAAAACATCTTGTACGTAGCGCACATCTGTATGATGTTAGCCGGCCGTGACATCTGCTGCGCTCTTCCCGAGCGTCACGCTAAGACTGCAGGTTAAACAGTTAAATCAACAGTGATTTTAGCATTGAAAGTTAAAGACACCAAAAAAATATTCAAAAATATGACACATCTGTATATCTTATTGTATAAGTATTTTTGTTGTAAATCATTAATTTTTGTGTATTAGTTTGTCCTGAACTGTACAAGGAATTGAGCATAAATGCTAACACCTTGCATAGCCAGTCCTCAGAAGTTAAGATTAAACATTGGTGTAAATTTTTATTTTTATTTTACTTGCACCACTTTATTGAACTTGTAAAGCTTGATACTCCCAAAGCCTCCCTTCGCTCATGCACTGCAGTAGATCCGTCACTGCGGTTCACCTACTATCATTTCTTGTATTGCATTACACTAATGTTGGCCTTTGTGGTAAATATTTTCACTTTGGCTTCTTTAATAACCCAAAAGAGCCAAGTTGACATAATTATTTGTCTGGGGTGTGTTTGCGTTGTGAATTGCTGCTGTGGTGTAAATCAACAAGCAGCTGGCTGCCAGTGGGACAGCTTGAAACCACATGAAAAGGACAAGGGTGGCTTTCCTTCTGTCGACCACATTCGCTGCTCAGCCGCTTCCCATTGTTTTTCCTCTAGGATTTCACGGCTGTAGCTGCAGACTGAAACCTGGCAAAGAAACCTTTTTTTTTTTTTTTGCTTTTTTAAAATATTTGTACCTGTAATGTGTCCCCCTGTGCTGCTGCTCAGGTACATACTGACCCCCAAAAGCTGCAATCCTTTATTGTTGAGAAGAGGCTATGAAGCAGCGGTGTCAAACTCATTTTTGTTTTGGGCCAAATCAAGATCATAAACGTTCTTAAAGGGCCAGTTGTGCCAGAATGTGTTGATGAAACCTGTTCACAAACTGTACATGTATAAGCCGCACCAGGTTATAAGCCACTGATATCTCCGCCACTCTCGTCCTTAATTAATCCAGCAGATTTATTAAGAACGTAGCCCTCTGTCTTCAACGCCAATCCATGGATTCGTTCATGCAGAACTTACATGCAGCGGCTCTATTTCCCTCCAGTACTAACAGATCAATAGCCTTTCAACTTAAAAACGGAATCATATGAACTCCTGCATCTTGTTTCCGTGATGAGGCGGTATGAGTTTGAAGACATTTCTCTGTCGAGCCTGCTGCTAGCATGTGCTTGAAAATTAGCTCTTTCTTCTTTGATTTCCAATTCTGACTTCCAATGATTCACTTCCTGCTAAAGAGCCCCCTGGCGGTTGAAGAAAAAATCACAGAAAAGCAGCACTAGGGTAAAAACCGGATGGTTCAAAGTAGCGGCTTATAGTCCGAAAAATACTGTAACATCTTTTCAGTCCCTCCAGGATTTCCTGATTCTTTTTGTGTTTTTTTGCAATAAAAATCAAAGTCTTTGTGGTACTAATTTGGAAATAATTGCACTTATCTATGACCTTAAATGCAACTTTTAATTACTCGCCGAATAGATTATAGACTATAATCTGACATCAATTAAAGCTGAGGCAGCTGTTTAGTATAATTAAGAACGTTTTTGACAATTTTTGAGGAAAATTTGCAGTAAACTTCCAATTATTAGCACAATTTGCTGATTTTCCACAATAATTCTCAAGAAACTGGAGGGACTGATTGATATAATTTGGAAGGTTGATTGATAACATAATATTTAATCACACTTTGTGTTTAGTTTATAATCTCAAGGGCCACATAAAAAGCTGAGGCGGGCCGGATTTGGTCCACGGGTCTTGAGTTTGACACGTTCTATAATCGCTTCTGTTTAGCCTGTACAGCTAAACAACTGAATATTTCTAAAGATTCAGGAAAGAATGAATATGTAAAGGTGACTAGAAAGAATAAACATAGCTCCTTTGCTCATATAAGACAGAACCACAGCCACGGAGCCAGACTGTCTGAGCAGGCCTACTTTTAGGAAAAGGGAAACTCTCAGCACGTGCAGAAACAGTTCGCTTTACAGGTCAACAAGCCTGAGAGAGAAAAATAGCTGGAAACATGTTAAATAGAAACGGGGAACAGGAACTGCGGCTGTCAGGACACAGCTAGCTCCCAGAGGAGATATTTATACAACACTCCCAAGGCTATAATCGTGGTCTCTTAACTATGTCTTCGAGACTGCAGAATGGACGTGTTTATCCGAACCCTGTGGAGAAGTGACAGGAATAGCCACTAGCAGTTTAACATGAAACAGCCTTTCTGCTGGCTAGCTAAACTATGCTCTAGCTATTTTTAATCAGGAAACCTCTGCTTATTTTGGGTTTTTCAGCAGACTATGTCTCTAATGAAAGGATCCGAACTGTTTTGGAAATGAAATGAAATGGGCAATTATAGCACCAAACAGAGAAAAACGATATCCAAGACCTCAGCAGAAAGTTTTTGTTGACTACGTCGAATTTTCAGCTCTGCTATTCAGAAAACCTGCTGAAAAGACGTTGACCTCTAAAATATATCCTGTGACCCACGAAAGACATGAAGCAGCACAAAAGCAGCACAAAAGCATAAAAAGTGAACTCATAGTTAAAATGTTAATTTTAAAAGTACTTTTTTTTGATGCAACACAGCCACTATTTTCTTATCCATGTATAAGGATATTAGCTATTAGCA
>NW_015112671.1:255722-350426 GCF_001443285.1 Poecilia latipinna | reverse complement strand
TAGCACTGCTAGCTCATTCAGAGAGGGCACATTGGAGTAGCTCAGCTGTCATTTTTCCAAGAACAGTCTTCCTGAAAGCGATATATTTCTGGGAGAAAGCTCACCTTAATGTAAAAATTTAACAGGAATTAGAAATCGGTGCATTTATTTTTGTGGATTAAGTAGTAAATGAGCTTGCCATACAGATTTAATCGAAAGTAGCGACCCGCATTTTCCTGATGTGGTTGCGACCTTAGACTTTAGTTATTTCCAGTGTTTACATTCTGTCCTAAACTGCCTTGTAGCTCTGTAGAATCTGTACTTTAAAGTACTTATAAAATACTTGTAAAAGTATTAAAATGTAGATTATAAGCATTTGGAAACTTAACAACAACTCAAAAGTTGAAAAACTGCATCTATCTGGAATTGGTTTGTGTTATGCTGTGGCTAAAACAAAAATGCCATATTTTGCATCTTTTGGTAATTCTTGGTTGAAAGAAAATAATTTCACATCTGCCAAAAGTGTGAAAAATTTCTAATCTTGTATGTCAGTATTAGAGAATATGTGCACTGTTTCCTCAACATGAAGGAGAAATTATTTATTTTCATTCTAATCTTTACAATAAAGCATTTATTATTGAATATTTTGTGCTTTAATTTAACAATGCTTTATAAAGAATATCTAAAACGAAATAGAAAAGCTTCTTGACATCCATGAACTTGAATCTGAAGACCAAAAGAATGAATGGTTGGCCCAAAGAATGGATTCTGGTTCGGCATTGTCGTCCCACCCCGTAGATACGTCTTTCAGCTGTCAGTTTTGCCTCAGACTGGTTGAAAAAAGCAGCCGAGTTCATTAATCAAACTTGTTACCTTGTTTTGATATTCAGCAGAATCACCATGTTTGAGTCTTTGGCACCTAAACACGGTCCGCAGGCGGTCCGCCCCGCCCTGAGAAGCACTAAACTCCGCGACACGGCTGTCAAACTAAATCCCCATCTTTCCTTAAGTCCCGGTTGCTGGGAGCGGACATCAGGAATGTTGCTGGGTGACAAAAGACGATTAGTGGCCTGTTTTCTGTGTACGCTGACATTTGTGAGTCGTGTGTGTTGTATGGAAATTCTTGGCATTGAGGTTGGATTGGATACCACAAAGGCTCTAAAAGGTTTTCTTTCACACTCTGCTCTGAAAGCACGTTGTTGAGACATTTTTAAACAGAAAGAAAATGGTCTTAATCTGACAAATAATAGAAAGTGGCTTGATAACAGTGTCAGCATTCATCGCCTAAATTCATGGTGAAAAAAAGAATATATACGCCACTTTAAATTCCAGAGTTTTGCATATTTTATACCGGAAAAGATTTTAAATTTTGGACTTCTTACTTAATTAGCAATAACATGTGGATATAGCTTAGAGTGTATGTTAAGGAATAGATCAATTGCTTCTATCATGTTATTTTTATTGGGGTGAAATGTTTAAGTGACAATTTTGAGATGCACAAGTTTGGATTTATTCTTTCATCCAACTATCTTTGGTTTTATGACACAAAATTTCAGTAGATGCTAGCTTGATTTATTCTGTAGAGTTTCGGGTCACTGATTATTTGGAAAATCCTTCTGTGGGCAATTTCCTGGTCAGTGCAGGGTTGGTAGTTCCTAAACAAATTTCAGTGTCTTTTCACAGTGGATCAAGTTTTACTTCACCATAAACTGAGAGGAGACTCACCAAAAAAAAACAAACAACAAAAAAAAACAATTTCCTCTCTAAAATTGTCACCTTCCAGCTTGACTACAATTTGCAGTTTCCCACATGGAAAAGCCAAAAGTCTTCTGGTGGGAAGTTTTAAGGTCACATAGGACAAATTTGAAATAACACAAATCTTTCAATTATGGGCTTCAGTTGGCATATATACAGAGAACTACAATAATTTGGGTTATTTAGTGTCTTACAACAAAATGTGGCTCCATATTTTCACCATGTTTTTCATTTACTTATAAATGTAAAAAAAATATATATATATGTATATATATTGCTCAAAAAAATAAAGGGAACATTTCACTTTAATTTTGTGTGTGGCTCCAAATCCAGGCCTCCATTGGTTAATAAATTTGATTTCCATTGATGATTTTTGTGTGATTTTGTTGTCAGCACATTCAACTTTGTACAGAACAAAGTATTCAATGAGAATATTTCATTCATTCAGATCTAGGATGTGTTATTTGAGTGTTCCCTTTATTTTTTTGAGCAGTGTATTTTTCTTGTAAACTAAAAGTTTTGCTCCAATATACATATTTAGTTTGATAACTAACTAAATATTCCATTTGGAAGCTAAATATTTAGCTAGCAAACAAAACTATTTATTTCCGAACTAAAAATTTAGCTCAGAGCTACAAATATTTCTGTCACGATAACAAATTTTACTGGATGATAATTTGTCCCAGAAGTTATCACGATGGACGATAATATTGTTGCTTTATGTTCAACCAATATAATGATAAAGGCTTAATAATGCAATAATAATTCTCAAAGATTTATAAACTTTAAATTTTAGTGAACATTTAACACTGAAACAGAGAGACATTTTGAATATCCAAACTAAAAAGTCTTAAGTTAAAACCAAAACACCAGGTTTTGGTTTTACCTTCTAGCTTGCTGAATAAATGTTTGGTTTGAAGCTAAATAGTTAGTTTGCTAACTATATTTTAGCTTGGAGCTAATTTTTAGATAGTAAACTAAATATCTAGCTTGATTTAGGTTGAAACATGAACAAAACAAAATGCATTTACAGGCTAAGTAGCCCAAATTATTGCTGTTGATGTGCAACTTTACAAAACACTTTGTTGAATGTGATGCCAGGGTCTTTTTTTATTACAAATGTCAACATAAAAACTCCAGCTTCAGCACAATTGAAACTGTGTGAGATGTGCTTGAAAAAGAGATGCTTGCCAAGAAATTCAACAGTTTAAATAAACCTGATGTGTCAAACTGAAGGCCCGTGGGACAAATCCGGCCCGCCACAACTTCTTATGTGGCCCTAGATGCTAGAGAAGACAGTAAGTGAGCTTAAATATTATTTTATCAATCAAATCAATGTAGTTTTTATATGTTTACTGCCAATTGATATCAATCAGACCCTCCAGTATCTGGAGAATGATCATGGAAATTCACACAAAATCAACAAATTGAGCTAAAAACTGGTAGTTTGTTGCATACTTTCTCTTACTTGTACCAAACAGCTGCCTCAGCTTTGACTGATGTCAGATTATAGTCCACAATCTATACAGCGAGTGATAAAAACTCGCATTTAGACTTTTTAAATGAGCCTGACTCCACTGTTATAAGCTATCCAACACCTAGTTGACCTGGAACTCTGTGCTAATGTAGGACTGGTAGATATCTGACTCCCTCCAATGGCCACCAATGAAGCCCTTAGCACATCGAAACCAACCTGAACTCAGAGTTGTACGTTTTCTGTGTTTTTGTCTGAAGTTTGCAGACCAATGTGTCTGCTTCAGGGTTTATTCCAAGAGAGCACAACAAGCAACATCTAATTGCCACCATCTCAGAGGATCAGATTGAGACCAATGACTTCAACCGCAAATTGCATATGTTGCTTCATTGCTCAGACTCAAAGCCCTGTGTGGTGATTGCAGCTTGATCTTTGCCAGGAAATCCCAAAACGACCAAGTTGAATATAGGACTTTATAAGACCAAATATCCTCTTTTGCTAATGGATAATTACTGTGGAAACTACTAAATCAAATTGGCTGCTAGCAATTTGAAGTACAATTTTTACAATTGTGTCCTTGTAAACAAGATACTTAGGATACACAGTAAAAGAAATGGTAACTGAAACAAAGACTTTAGATTATCATGTAATAAACTCAGAGCCATAGCAGAAAAGAGAAGGTCAACAGTCAACCAGTTCATAATGGCACACACTCATCACGGACGTTAAGGTCAAATAAAAATTGTGTTGTTATGATCTATTTAAAGCTTTTTTACAAAACAACTGGGTGCTAACATTTCAATTTACTGTCAGTTATATCTAATCTACTTACCTGCAAGCTCAAATAAATTCATACACCTCCATTAATATTTCAATAAATACCTGACCACATTTCACCTTTTCAGATTTGGCAGCGTTTATTTCAGGGGTTTTTATTTTGGGCCAAATCCAGATCATGAATGCTCTTAAAGGGCCAGAATGTATTGATCAAACCTGATCACAAACTGTTAAAATATCAATGAATTCCTAAAATAATATTATTGAACATCTTTTCAGTCCCTCCAGGATTTCATGATTCTTTTTGTGATTTTTTGCAATAAAAATCAAAGTGTTGGTGGTTCTAATTTGGAAATATTTGGGCTTATTTATGGCGGTAAATGTGACATTTTATTCCTCGCTGCAAAGATCACGGACTATAATCTGATATCAATTAAAGCTGAGGCAGCTGTTTAGTACAAGTAAGAATGTTTTTGACTATTTTTGAGAAATATCTGCAATAAACTCCCAGATTTTGGCTCAATCTGTTGACTTTGCATGAATTTCCACGATATTCCCCAAGAAACTGATTGAAATAATTTGGCAGTAAACAGATAAAAACCACATTAATTTGAATGATAACATGATATTCCAGCAAAATTAATGTTTAGTCTAGAATCTAGAGGGCCATATAAAAAGCTACGGCAGGCCCAATTGAGTTTGACACGTGTGGCTTTTAAGGTTCCAGTAATTTCAAAAACTGAAATTGAGAAAAACGCTTTGGTTAACTGAAATAAATAGAACCTGTATTTAATGGGGAACTATATTACAAACACACACCACAATAACTCTGCACCTAAAAATTAGCTAAAGTATGAAAAAACTCAAGCTTCTTACCTCAACAAAAACTGAACAATATACAACTAATGATGACAAATTAAAACTAGCAAACACACTCTAAAAACTAACTGAACAAGACAAGAGAGCCCATAACACCCATATCAGAAACTGTTAATATGCATTATGAATTAAATCCACCATTGAGACAGAACGCTGTGAGTCTGCAGGTTGTTCTGCGTATAGATTAACCTTTGTGTTTTATTGGGGTGTGGTGTCTGGGTTTCCTCACTGCAGGCTTTCACCACTTGGAACACCCTGCAGCTGCGGCATTCGCCAGCAATTATTAGCCAGGCAATTTGTGGCAGAACCAAAGCGAACTGAGCACAATCACATCTGGCTAGTGCAGCCACAGTCTGGTCAAAATGGGCATTTCTGACATTCCTACCACCTTTTGCCTCTCAGATTGGACTCTAATTGCATCCAGCCGAAGGAGAGGAACTTTCTCTTCCTTTTATTTGGCTAAACCCATCAGGAAGAACAGATGTTTTTGTAAAGACGCCTTTTTATGCCTCTACAGGTGCATAAAATAAACACGCACACATGGATGTTATTGTAATGAAGCAGATAGTGATTCCCAAGTCTTTTATTCTTCAATTTTCTCCCTTATTTTTTAAAATTAAACTTGAATTGCAAAGATCCTCATCATGGTTTACCCCACATGTGTCAAACTCAAGGTCCTTGATCCAAATCTGGCCCGCCGTAGCTTTTTATGTGGCCCTCTAGATTTTAGACTAAACACTAAATGTGCTTAAATATTATGCTATCAATCAAATAATGCAGTTTTTATCTGTTTACTGCCTAATTATATCAATCAAATTTCTGCAAAATCAGCAAATACTGTTCTCACTCAAAAGAATGGACTACTAAGTGGCAATAAACAGTAAATCAATTAATCGCATGATAAATTAAAACAAATTCAATCATTTTCATTTGCATGATTTGTCATTTTTCTCTTTCTACCAAAAACTGGATGATAAAAGTCTTCAATCTGTCGTTTTGGTCTTAGCTATCTCTTTTTTTGAAGGGCAATTTTGTTTACAAAGACTTAATAATTCATTTTAATTTTTTCTGTTGTTTATTTGGATATTTAAAGTTCCAGTTTTAAATGTTCACTAAAATTTAAAGTTTATTAATCTTTGCAAACGTGTTTTGCCTTTACCGTTATATTACTTGAAAGTTGTCTCAAAGCAACAATATTATCATTTATCGCGACAATTTATCGTCCAGTAAAATTTGTTAGGCCTGTGAACTGCATGTGTTTAATGTCAAATTTTTACAAACACAACAGTTTCAAAATAAAGCATGTTGATTGGAGTATTGAACGATACGGAAGCATTTATATGTGAAGGGTAATATTTAGAAAACTATTCCAATATCTGGATAAAATGCATTGGGACACATTTATTGGCGTCCCTCACAATGTTCTATAAAAAACTTTAAAATAAATAAATATTTCATTGCAACAGTGTAAAAAAACATACACTAAGACACAGAAGAAACACAAGTTTTAATTGTGGGGGGTAATCAAAAAATTGTTGTTTTTAACCTCTCAGTAGAACAGAAAATGTTGAATCTCCAGACATTAAATGTGTTTCCTTTACTGTGTGTTTAATTTAACTGAACTTTGGCTGTAAATTGCTGAAATAAAGATCTCCCTTTTCGCCTGTTTTGTTGCTAATGCCACTCAAGCTGTTGTTGGGAGGGGAAAAACTGGGAGAAATTCAGCGCTTTCTTGTGGCCGTCGTTCTAAAACGATTGGATTCCTTAATTGCCATGTTGATAATAACATAAGTACATGGTTGAAAACCATAAATGCTACACTATAATTACGAAGGCATTTGGAATTTTAAGAAAAGACAAATATGAAAATGCATGAAGTGACATCAGTCGAGCAGTTATTTTAAAAGGGAGTTGGAAGTTTCCAAAAGGTTTATAAATCTACTCAATGACCTGAAATGGCATGGATTCCAGATGTGATATTTAATTTAAAAAAAGTGCATCTTAATTCCAATTATGTCAATATTTTGGAAAGTGAGTGGAATGATAAACACTACCAGCCTCTTTTGACACCTCAACTGCCTTACTCACACCACTCCCGCCTGGGGTTGCAGGTTTTTAGAAAATCCATGTAATTACAAAGGATGTTCCGCTCCAGCAAACAGCTTCGAATGCGTCTTTCAAATTAGGGTAATAATTTCTTCACACTAAAGTAAGTATACAGTAGATGAAAGAAACTGGCCCAGATTGCACCATTACATCTGTCCTTGCTTGTGGTTGTGACCCTCTCATTTTCATACCAACAAGCATGAATCAGGTCACTGTGTCTGCTGTCTGACTCAAAACGGTGTGTTTAACTGGGGCTAAAAAGGCGTTTTCCAAAACGCATTCATTAAGTAACAGGAAAATGTTTACAGAGGGAAAAACAGACATATAACAACTGTTTAATTGTGTTTTTTCCATCGATAATACTTCTCTTTTTAGTGCTATTGATCATTTTGACACCTATTCCTAATTATCTCTGTTAATCAGAATGCTGATTAGTGCAAGTAAATAAAAAAAGTAGGGCTGTAACAATTCTTCGGATGACTCAAGTAGCTCAATTATTAAAATTCCTGGAGGAAAATTATCTGCCTCGAAACTTTGTTAAATTAGGTTTGTTATTTAGCACACCATGTTCCAGCTGGGTGATTATTTGCATTGTACAGTGTTCTTATTTCCGCCTCTGAGTTGTTGACAGAAGCTAAGTGTTGGCAGCATAACGTCCAATGAAAAGCCCTCAGTTTGGGGGCTTTTCATTGATCGATGATAATGTCCGGGTTTTTATAGTTTTGCGGTGGACCAATAAGTATCCTTTAACTGACTGGTGCGATGCCTGGAGCACAGCAGCCTTTCTGCTCCCGGAGCTGGTGCCTGGTGGTGGTGAAGAGCGCGGCGGGTGTTTTTATACAGGTAAGCAGATAGACTGAACACTACAAGTGGCTCTGGCATAGTTGATGCTTAAAATAAGTGTAGTTTTACGGACAAACCAGAAAATAAATTTCTTTTCATCCCGGTCGCAACAAATGGGTGGCGTAGTGCACCGTGGCAGTACATAGCTGCCATTTTTTGTGCTTCTGTGTGACAAAGGAGCCGAATCCCATCACTAATATGGACATAGAAGCTACAAATGACTGTGCAAAGTGAGAGTTTGTCTGTTAAATTGATTGAAAATTAATACATAAACTAAAGGGTGAAGAATCAACATTTTTTACAAGTGTCTTTGTGAGCCTGCCTCTTTATTTTCAGATTGAATATAACTTCAGATTTTTGTAAACTTTTTGTCCAGGTTAACTTAAAAAGTGAGCTATTATTGTTACTAGTTAGTTTTCTAAACAACACAAAAGTAATTGTTGTGATGTAAAAATATGAAATTTGAGTTGATCTCCATATCCTATTTAAAAAATTTACGATTATTGTATTTTAGCAAATTTTTATTCATTACTCAATTAATCATCAGTATAATCAATAGAATACTCGAATACTAAAATAATTGTTTAAAAAACAAATCTTTTATAGTTTGTACCCAACAAAGTTTGCAGTCTGTATGCAGTGCCTGGGGCTCAATGTCAGTGTCAAGGTTACCTGATATTCCATTTGGAAGATGATCACCAAAGCAGCTCAGTGTTTTGATGCAGGTAGGCATACATACCTCACCTGAAAAAGGTTTTTGTCTGCAATATTATTTTATATCCAATGCATGGTTCACGTCCTACTTGTGGGACAGAACAACATGTTGTTTGTCTGCTACAGTGGCGTATAAGGAGCCTACTGTTCTCCTAAGCTGTCACGTTTAGAGCCGAAGTCTGTAAGTTCCTAAAGGAATGCCAGTAATTAGCTCCATAATCTTAAGATTTAGGAAGTCTGCAAGAACACAGACTTTATCATTGTGTGAATATCTTCCATATCACACTCCTTTGGCTTTATTGAGAAAAAACGGTTTTCTAATTATCAACAGGTTGCAATTTTTATGGGTAGAAACTGAATAGCTAAATTAGAATTGGGCGTCCTCCGGACTCACTAATGCACAATACAAGCACAAGCCATTTACAACTTACGATTTGCTGAATTTTCACAACAATAAAAAGTTTCTCTCTTTTTGGACCAACACAGGGAGGTGCTCAAGTGGAAAAATTGGCACCTTTTGCAGCACATGGAACTGCCAACTGCCTTAGTAACATGAGATTTATTACAAACAGCTTAAACATCACTTCAAATCAACAACCATATACTGTCTGATGCAAATGTTTAAGAATTTCAGCCTGTTCATATCACTTTTCAGACATAGTCTCCAAATAAGTGGTGTATTTCAATTCAGTTTAGCTGACTTCAATGTTCACCCGGAGAAAAAGTTAACTCAAAACAAAAATGCATTGTAATTCATTTAATTCTTAGGATTATAAACTGATCAACAGGTAGATCAGCTTTGAACCAGTATTCAAGTTAAACTTTCTGAACTGAATTTAGAAATTACATTACCCTTAGTATTGTTATTATTTTTACATACTGAGAACAATGTGTTTGTCTGGACTTTTTGTTCATGTATTTATGCCTTCTGGAGAAGGCACAGACCTTATGGGACCGTTCAGAACATTTTCTTGGCCATGAGAACAACACCTTGCTGGCTTCTTCTATAAACATCTCCGCACTTCATTGTCTGGTTGTGTGAAAGAAGCACTGAAACAAGTCGGGTCTCAATAGCTGCATGCACTCAGAGTGGTTTATATGTGTCAGCACGACACCCACCGTCTCTGAAATTACAAAAGGTGGTGATGAAAAGTCCTTTTTTTTCCACAAAAAGCCTGCAGTATCAGATGAGATGAAGACGACTGATCCCCTCACAGTCTGAACTTTCGCCAAACAAACGTGATTGTCGTGACTCAGCAAGGAGATGAATTCTCGCCAATGCAAAGTCCCTTGAACGCCGCACTGCCTTTTTTAGGGCTCTAGAAGGACAAGATGAGCCTGAAGGGGATGTCTGTGTGTGGGTGTGGGTGTCCTTTATCAAAGACAACCCATCTCCCTTTAGCGCTGAGTGCTTCTCTGAGGTGTACAGTACAGCTAACCAGGATGAACAGAGAAAGGACTCCTTTCTTCTAGCCTTCCTCACTCACAGTAAAAGTGCAGTTCTACCTCAAGCTCTGGTTTCTGTGCTCCTTTTGTCCAAGGCCACCGATTGAGGACACAAAATGGGTCTGAAGGGAACCCAATACAGTTCCCTCACATGTCTCATTGCCCCTGTCAGTGCTGCTGTCACAAACATGAAAAAATCTGGATCCGTTTAGCAGTGTTGAATTATGCACTTGCTGTCTCAGCGTAGAGTAATTCTCCATTTTTATCTCGAACTTGACAATAAAAATGGCAATGCTCCCTTCCTGTAACCTTTAAAGTGGTATTTTGAACTAACACTTGAAGCTTTCCCTGGTGGGCTACATAGTAAAGCAATGCCGCTGACCTGGTAATGTGAGCAGAATGCCTTCCTCTGAGTAGCTCTGCTCTGCAGGCACTCCACCAGAGTTTTACAGAGGGCCTATCCAGCAACGGCTTGAAACATGAGCTTTTTATTGGTGAAGGAATGTTGCCGGTAAACAGATTTGCCATCAGATATGTGTGGTACCAAACCTGACCTTCACTATCAAAGGTATGGGCTGCCTGTAAGAAGTCTCATCCGGACAGCCTTACGTGAATCTGGTTTTGAGCTAAAAAGAACACACATTTATTCAATATTTCCTCTGAAAATGACAAAAAAAGGACAACAATGTGACTTATTGTCTTTGCCACCAAATCAGCGAACTTTAGGCAGTGACTTATGGTTACATAAGCAGCATTTTGAAACCTTGAATTTACCTTCATGGATCTGAGACACTTAAATGTTTCTTGTGGTGTAGTTTAGATCCCAATACTGTTTGTTGTAGCTACGGAAAATATTGTAGTTCAGTTTTGAAAAAGCAAACTGTTGTAAACAAATAGTTTAGTAATTGAGTATTCTATCAATTATTCTTACAATTAATTGAGTAATCGGATTTAAAAAATGTTTATAACTCTCACCTTGCCCATTGATAGCTTTTGTGTCCATGCTAGTGACGGGATTTGACACGTTTGTTCATCACACACAGAAACACATCTACTCTCTATGTTCTGCCACGATGCGCTCCGCCACCCATTTGTTGAGACCAAGATGATATGAAAATAATTTCCGGTTCATCAGTAAAGCTACACTTCCATTAAGCATCAACTACAGAGCAGGAGCCCTTTGTGTTCAGTCTATCCGCTCATCTGTATAAATGCACCCGCCGCGTTCTTCACCACCACCAGGCAGCAGCTCCGGGAGGAGAAAGTTTGTCGTACTCCAGTCAATTTAAGGATGCTTATTGATTCCCTGAAAAATGATAAAACCCGAACATTATCATCAATCAATACAATTCTCCCAGACTAAACTTGAAAATTGGGCGTTATGCTGTTAGCACTTAACACTAAGCAGCAAGTCAGAGGCAGAAGTGAGAGTGCTGTGCAATGCAAATAATGATAAAACATAATTTAACGAAGCATCGAAGCAGATAATTTACCTAGACAAATTTTAATAATCAAAGTACTCGAGTCGTTGGAGGAATCATTACAGCTTTAGATTATTTACCAGCATCCCATACTGAGTTGTAGGAATTGCTTTTAATGGAATCAAATTTGTGTGGATTGTATAAAACATGCATGTGTGCATTGAATCTTGAATAAAATACAGTGCTTCAAGGGTCACCTGGATGGTAAATCACTTCTGATATGATACCAGTATTGTAGATTTGAATTTGATACATACTTTATTACTTTTTTGGTAGTATGGAATATTAGAAAAGACTTGATCAAATTATATTATCCAGAGAACAATAGTGAACCACAATATTAGTGGAGTGCTTCTAATGGTATGCTTATGATAACTGAGATTTTGGATGCAGGCTGATATAATATGACACTTGTTTTTGAATCTTTGGTGAGGTTTAAAGTAGTTTTTGAACTTGATACTTTCAAAAAATGGACAACTAAAAGATCCAGTAAGAAGAGCTTCGATCAGAGCAGCAGCTGCAGAGATTCACAGTTTTGTTGGAAGAATCAGATGACTTTAGTGATAAGTCTAGCAATATGCATCAATATCCTGTTGGATAACAGTTTTTACTGTTGGATAACAGTAGTTTTTACTGTTATCCAACAGTAAAAACTACAATTCAGAAAATGCCAGACCTAGCTAATTTACAAAGATTAGCAACAATATACTCTGTAGATGTGTAACGATTATTTAATTTACCCATGTTCAAAAACATTTGTGAGCTGTGTCACTAAATGTTACTTTGTGTTGATCAATTGCATAAAATCTAGACGCTTTATCTAGATTTTTGAGGTTGTAGAGTGATGAAGTGTGGAAAAGTGGGTCGCTGTAGAAGAAAATGTAATTTATACATGACAGTCCAATGACAAGAAAAAATCCCTCAACCCTACTTCTTCAACAAGCAGAGAGAAAGAAAAAAGCTTTCCCAGAAATGTTATAACTTTGGCAGCAAACAGGATTAGCAGATCAACAGTGTGTTGCTCCACATTTTGGACTTTAACCATACTCCTGATATTTTGTCTTATGCTGCTGCCCCAATGTCTCTAATCTGTATAGCAAATCTATGGAGTGAGGCGTAACCATCCACAAAAAATATATAAACATAATTTGGCTTTGCAAAAGAGCATGTCCAATGCTTTACTATGCTGTTTATGTTTGTCCTGGAACAAAATTCAAAACATGTTCAATACCACAAGTGATTCTGTACCCTGTGTCCACCCAAGTCACTCATGTCCTCTGTGATCTGTTTATGAAGGTCTTTTGGCTGAAAGGTGTCACCACTGAGTTTGTAGTGAGATGCAACTTGGTTCAAATTTGTTTTATATTCCTTCTTGACGTACTAGCAGCTGGAAAAGAGTTACTCTTCACAACAGACATAAACAGATGAACCAATATTGGAACAGGATGTTCCTGGTCGTACATGTTCTTGCAAAGAGAATCCAGTCTTATAATTTTTGTGTCAATGGATCCGCCAATTTTTTTGGTAATAAGAACAATTTGATACTGGCAAATACAAAAATAGGTTTCTGGGTCATTCGTGACTCTGTTGACCTACTTTCAGTGTAGCCAGTTCTTGTACAAGCTTCCAAATCCAAACCATCCTGTGTCAGTTCATTGAAATGTCAACTTCAACTTACATTGGGCTCTGTTCTGCGAAGGACAGAAGGGACACAGGTGTTTGTCTTAACTGTTCACATCTGATGAAATCCCTGCGTCTCGTGAAATACCGTTCTGCAAAAAACATGAAGGGTGTGTGGACATCTGTCTACCACAACTTTCCCTAATATTTCACACCTTTGTGTTGAGAGTGAAAGGTGGAAGATTTCCCTTCAAATACACAGAGGATATTATACATCCTGTAGACACTTTCATTGTATAAAAATCAAACTTTAAATCAAGAGAGAGTTGGCTCAAACCTTCAGTCACATTAGTTTTCGCAGCTCACTTATTCTATTTTTGTTTTCATCCTAACTCTATTGGACATGTAAATCTTGAACTACCCATTGTTGCACTTTATTAAAGTTAGTCATGTAGTGTTTATAACAACAAACAAGTTATTTTAGATCTTTAAACGTGATTTATTTAGCTTCTTTTAACAGCTATATGCAAACATTTTTCGCGCAAAATCATTCTTAGTGAGACTTTAGTCTGTTCAGTTCTGTCTGCTGTGAGCTCTTTTCAGAACCAGAGGTTTTAGGGCGTCTTGTCACTTTAAATCAAAATAAGGTGCTGCTGGCCACACCCCCCACCTCAACATTTACACGCGCATGTGCAAATGGCTGCAAACAGATGTGCAATTATGCAACTGTACATCTTTGAAAAGTAGAAGTAACAAGAATGCAACAAGTGGTTTCTGAATAGAAAACTCAACTACAAAACACTTCTGTTTTCCAGCAGCCATTGTACAGCGCATATAGCAGTTGTCTAAATGTGCTGGAGCTCCACTAGGGTTGCTAGGTAACCGCCTGGGCTTTATTGAGGTCTGCTGATTTGTGACATTACATAAGGAAGTTCTTTGAAAGGGCTCGTTTTCCAGATGCCAAAAGTCATTAACTTATTGCCAAAGAACGATAGGTAGGGTGGTGTAGTATAATCATCAGATCTTCTGTTGGAGTTGTTAATGATGGCAAACAGGAAAATAAAAAATGTTTTAGACCATTGTCGACCTTCCTTAGAGGTTAGTGAGTCTCTAAAAGGTTTGTTTTGCAGAGGTTTATCAAACCAGGAAAGACGAGACGATGAATCCCTAGGAAGCTAAAATAGGAGTCTGTCTGGTTTTTCTATACAATAGTTTGATGATTGCACCATTAGTCTTTTTATTTCTACTCTTCTCTCTCACTCTCTATCAATGTGAGATGAAGAAGATGTGAATTTTAAGGATTTAGGGGCGGAGTGGTTGAACATTTAAAGGTATTTGAGCATTTTGTCGTCAACACAGGTATCTCTGAGATCTGAGTTTATTTCTGGTTCTTGGGGCAACCAAGTCCTGCAGCCTTGCCTTTTGTACATCGGATAAATTTTAATGTTATGTGTCATTTGTGGTCACTGAGTGATTTTTTTTTCCTTTTATTTGTCCAATGTTTTTATTTAGACCAAACAGTCCTGACTGATTAAAATAGTGTCAAAATTACGACTTTATTCTCGTAAAACTTTACCCATATTTAAAACAGAAAACAAAAAACTCATCTTGCAAAATGCCATCGCAAACAAATAACTGTAGTTCGCAGAAAAAGGTCAGAAAAAAATAAATATTAGCAATATGGTTGTACATTTTGCACAATAAATGTTAAATTATATGCTTTGTGAAAAACAATAAGCTGAAAAAGCTGATAAGTAACCAGTTCTTTTTTACAGTTGTAAAAACCCACATCGTGAATCATTTGCACTTTTTCTCTTTCAGACTGGATAGTCTTGATTAACTTAATGTCTTAATAAACTGAACTTGGAAATTGTTTTGAGACTGTTTTATTTGTACAGATAAATTATTCAGTATGATCAGATTCCCAATAGTATTTAAATTAGGAGGGCGTGAAAAAAATTATGACAAAAAATATTTGAGAAACACTGGATTAAAAGAACATTGCGATCACATTGGCAAACATGTTTTACAAGTTTGCTGATAAAAATAACTCACAATAGGATTAACATCCCCAGAAATACGCACCGCTAACGTAGCCGTCTAAAATCATTGTAAACCACTTGCAGCTGGCTTGCCAGCTCCTACAGTCATTATTAGTAGACCTGTGGTTTTACAGTGATGTTAATGCATGGTTGTGTTGCACTTGCTCACACAGATGAGGTATACAGAAGGGGCACACAGTGACTTTGCTGTGGCAGGCGCGCTCTTTTTGAAGCCCAGTTTGTAACTCGACACAAGAGCAGGGCCAGAAGGAATTACAGGTTGGCAGATAAACAGAAGCTACGGCGCAGCAGCAGGGTGTGCTCCCTTCATGAAATTAAAAGCCACTGCTTCTCTCATCAGCTGCCAGCTCAGCTAATGAATAGCAAACTAACAGGATTTTGGCCCATTCCTCTCATGTGTTGTCTCGGTCGAACACTGAACATTGTACCAGAACATGCTGTTTGCTGTTCTTTTTAAGGGCACTAACAACAAATGTAGACAATATAAATAAGTTAATTCAGGCTAAGACCACAGCACAGTCCTAATTTACTAAAACAGAAAGAAATTTAAACTTTAGCTAGAAAACATTACATTATTTCTTTGTTTATTTTGTATAATTCACTCATTATACCACATTTGAATTGTTGTATGGAAGTCTGGGGCAATACATATTATAAGCCTGGTGGGCCACCAGGCTTCATTTATATTGAAATGTAAAAAAAACACCATCCCCTTCTAAATAATTACCTTTTTTCTCTGTCATTTATTTTATATTTCAACTCACAATGCATTGAAAACTAAAGAGTCAAGGAAACCATTTATAGGTCCAACTTTCTGTTGCATCACAGGTCAGTTTTTTATTATTGTTTCACAAAAACAATATTAGCTTCTTGGTTGAGGTGTTCAGGATCAGGCAGCGACAGGGTCAGAGGTCAGAGCACATACTCGTCAGGAATCCCGACACTCCTGCCAACAATCACAGGAACTGTTTTGTTCTCTTGGGGGGTTTGCAGTTTTTCATGACAGCTTATACAAGGCACTTACAGAGAAGTAGCCAAGGTGTTTATGCGATTATATGGCAATTATGTCACACAATTAAAAGAGTATTGTCTTTGTTTTGTAAATGCAAAGATTGCAGCGATTTAAAAGAAAAATAAAATAACTGGCCTGGGTTTGTGCTAAAGGTTGGATTTTGGGGCCTCTGATTGTAAAATCCGCCTTTTTCTGAATATAATGCTTGAAAGGTTGATATTTTTGTAAAAATTTTGCAAACCGACGCACCAGAATTTACAGAACCAACCAGTACATTGAGGTTAGTAGAAAAACATCTACCAAACCACATTCCAGACTTATGCTGGTCACAGCTTTATTGTCTTAGAAAATGTTGTTCTTTTCTAATTCAAGTCTCAAAAACTGTATGTTCAGGTGTTATCCAAAAGCCCTTGTTTTTACAGAAGCAGGTTGCAGGGAAGTGTATTAATAAAACACTGTTTTCTGTGGGATTCAACATGAATCAGACCGTTGTTGGTTGGTGGAATATGAATCAAGTATTTCAGATTTTAATTGTGAGGTTTGAGGATATTTGGGCGTTTCCACCTGATGGTGGACCACATGGTTTCTCCTGCAGGAATTAAATAAACAATTTCTGTTTTGCAGGTGTATATATAGTCTTTGTGCACTAAATATTAGCTGCTGCTTTAGCAATCAAATTAAATAAAAAAAATACAACGGGTACCATGCGGCTCTCCTTTTAAAGGTTAATGTAATGTTGTATGTTCTATCTGCATAAATAAATAAACAGTATTAACAGCTTTAACATAAAAAGATATCTATATGTTTGAGTAAAATGAACGGTGGATCTCTTCAAACGAGCCTCTGGCCACAGTTTTTTTTTTTTTTTTCCCAGCAGACATTGAAAGTTTCAGTTTCCATCTCCTGAGTGGCCAATCTGTATTAAACACTGTAACGTTATTGGCACTCAGGTAGCGCGGAGACTGTTTTTACCAATCATATGGTCAATCAACCAGCGGTCAAGCAGGGCGAACAACACTGTAGGAAAAAAAACTGCACAAAAAAACCTGCGAAGCAGCGATACCGTGAAAAGTGAACCGCATTACAGCGAGGGTTCACTGTATATGAAATAATTTATAAAAAGCAACTGAGTAATTTGTGGAATGGCTGTAGCCTATATCTGAGTTTATTCTAGGTGTATCTGGGACTTCATTCTCATGCCTCATGATGCCTCAGCATTGAGGAGGTGGATTTATTTAAATAAGACAGTTTAGTTAAACAAATGCGACACTTAACCTGCAGAACATAATATGAAAGTAAACTAAGAGTCAGTTTCAGCTGAATTTGGATTCAGATAGATAAAGTAGAAACTGACAAGAACCGGATGAAACGACAAAAACGAAAACAAATTTATTTTCCAGTATAAGATCAAAATGGCCCCACACTGCGGAAGCCTTTCGTTTGAGGCTGCTCCATAGATGACAATGTAAACGATCAAGAATTTGTTTGGCAAATGCTTTTGACAGATTCGCTTCCTTATAAACAGTTTGGCATCCAGTGTCATTTCTAAACAGTTCTTGTATCGGTCACGTGACTTGCTGAAACCAATACATGCACCGATACGGGTGTTGGTCTGTGGGCTTGATGCATGCGCCGGCGCGTCACTGTTGCTGGACCCATCACTACTGTGTACGTTCATTGGCATTCAGAAATTATTTTAATTCAACACAGAGATTTTATCTTTTAAATTTTTTACAAAAACTGGAAGTAGATGGTAAATACTATAAATCCACCAGTACTCTTTATTCAATAACTTACTTATTAAAATTATACATCAAGAAATGGATGTTAACTGTTGTTTCGAATTCAAAAATACTTTTTTAATCCCAAAGGGAAATTAAGAGTCTTTTCGACTCATCTGGGATTTATCGCTTCAGCATTACTTCAGCTTTTGTTAATCAGCGGCTTCTAATTGTAAACAACTTTTCGCTATGCTTGTGCGTCATAAAAAATGATGAGCACCATCTCCCCCCTGGGCCCGGCAATGGACGGATGACTTTTATTACCAGAGCCACTTTTTCCAGAACAAATGTTCAGCGTAATTGTTTTTTCCAGAAGAACACCATCTTCTGGTGCTTCAACAATGTTCCCAAGGCCTTTGGATTAAAAAGACAGTCAGCTCTACAGATCCTCCAAACTACTTAAATTTAAGTAGATGCTTTTCTTCATGTCCCCTCCTTGTTTTACTTTAACGCTTACATGGAAAGCAGCTGAAAAGATATAGTCTTAGACATGATTAAGTTGTAGTAAACTTCAGCAAACTGATGTTTGTGATGGTTGGACTACTAGACGCATGTTCGGTTTGGTTGCATTCCCTTTGTGATCTTAAGTTTTGCTGACAATATGGCCATTGCTTTGACTAATCAGACCATCAGCTGCCAAAATTAAATGTATATTTGCTATTGTGTTGATTCTGATTGATGAATTGTCAGCAGTTTTTTGGGATTCTTACTTTAGCTGAAGTAGATGTTATTCTAACTCACTAGAAATCAACGGTGTCGTTTAAAAGATTTAGTTAATAGACTGACATTCACTGAATTACTTATATGCTATATGTACAGCTCTGTAAAAAATTAAGAAAACCTCCTGATTATTCCATCAAACATTGATTTCTGAACTCTTACTGAGTGAAAACATTAGTGTTGTTTCTAAATTTCTAATTGTTTGCATTATTTGAGCTCTGAAAGCTCTGCATTTCTCATTTTCTGCAAATAAAAACTCATTTTTTTGGCTTGTAATTTCAGAGATATGTTGTCAATAGTTCATAGAATAAAAGAACAATGTTCATTTTACTCAAACATATACCTATAAAAATTGAAATCAGAGCAACTGATCATTTTAAGTGTTAATTTTTTTCCACATTGTAGGTGAATATTCAATACCGAAACAAAACATAAGTCCATGCAGACTTTTACATTTCAACAGCTATTTATTTTCTAAAAGTTGGTAACAAAAAATTTGCAGTGAATAAAAACAGCATTTTGCTTTATACAACTAAGAAAATGTTTACAGACAAAACTAATAATAGAAACAGATACACAACAAAACAAAGTAAAACAATAAAGAACAGAACATCCTTGCGTCAGTGTGCAAACTGTTTATACAGACGGACATGTCCCCTTTTACAAGACCACACATCCTGATAAATTATTTAAATAGCATGTATCTATACGCACACACAAATCAAGCTCTCACAAAAAGCTAAGACAAACAAAACAATAATTTATTTGCTAAGAATAGCACTGAAAATATGTGGCAAAGCAAATGTATAAAAATCTCCCATTTTTACTGGGGTACACCACGGCCCTGGGAACTCTGCTCTGTTTCTTAGATACAACAACTATTTACAGCTTATGCTATGGTAGCACTAGAACGTCCAACATTTCAGAAGATTGTGAAAAAGCATTGTTTTGTTTTATCAGATTATAAACAGCAATGAGGTAATAATTGTACATTAAAAATGTCATCTCTCTGCAGAAAAGGTACAAAAATCACACCAACTTCATATTAAAAAAGAGTTCTGAGGAATACTCAATTCACCTTGTAAATCAGCTTTTACTAGAACAAAGAATCGGATATTAGGAGTTTTACTCGTTTTAGTACTACTTCTGTTCGCTGCCTACACTGTAGGCAAGAGTCGATAAGCTAGATGTATTTACATCATTTCATCTTGAAATCCTCAAAAGTTGAGGGACAGAAATCTCTTCAGTGACTAAATGGTAATTTTAGAATTGATCATGGCTTTTTGATACCAGGTGATTAGATTTTTCTCATTGGTTTCATATAGGAAGATCGTCATTTCCATCTTATCCTGAGTCAAAAATTCAGACATCAGTTTGTGGTTCTTCTGTTTAAACTAGAACTAAGCTAAACTTAATTTCTCTACTCAACAGAGATTCTTAGGTAGACAGGTGAAGGATTTTCTTTATCCATTCATGGCTAATTTTCCACGCACACTGTTCATGAATAAACACATACCTCCCGTAACTCAACATTCCCCTCAAATCATTTCAAGCCCTAAAATGCTCTGTGTTCATTCTTTGAATCTGCAAAAGTATCATTCACAAGTCATACAAAGAGTAGTCTGGTAAAGAACAGAGAGTATATGTTTTTCTTTCTTTCTTTGGGATGTCTATCCAAAAAGTGAGACTGAAGATGAGAAACGGAGTAATGAAAAGGCATTGAAGTGAAGTGCATTTTTTTCTGAGGAACCTTTCCCAATGTTGGTGTCCATCTTGCAAAGTCAGAGTCTTTTCAGCTCCCCTTGACCTTTGATCCTCAACCGGAAGTTGGCTAGATGGTGCTTTGCCCAAACCAACTTCAAGTTACCCTGAGGCTAATAGTACGCCCTTCGCCCCATCCGAGAGTGCGTGCCACGGAAGAAAAGTAATGCAGAAATAAATCAGCTCCTGGACTTCGCAGGAGAAAATATGTTCTTACTTTACAAATAAAAGGTGCATTCCTCAGAGTTTGACCGTCATTTTATGCATCTGTTGAAAGATAACAGGAGTTAGCATATGCAACTGCGGTGTTTAGAGGAATGTTTACACTTTCTTCAATGCTACCCACCTCTGCATTCATACTTGAGGTCTGAGAAATAAACCATCTCCTGTGAGAAGACAAAAAGACCTAGCCTGCCACCTGCGTACGTCTTGTCATAGATGCTACCGGAATCTGCCATGATCTTCTTACCCTCATACATCACAACTCTGTGGAAAGACAAATACAACTGAATAAGTTCAAAGATTGGAGTTCATGAATAATAAAACGCTTTTTGTTGTTCCCACCTGATCAGTCCGGTTCTTGGCCTGTGAATCAGATGCCACCTGTAGGCAGTGAAGTCTTTCCATCCGACATTTTTAGGGTCGTGCCAGAGAGTGCGGACCTAATAACCGAGAAAAAAGAATCTGCATTTTAGTCTGCCTGACAAACATCTAAATATATTCATCTAAATCTAGCCTACCTGTCCTGCGGTGTTGCCCGTGTGCCAGAGAGCGTTTCTAAGGTGCTCTCCTGGGCCGGTGGTGGAGTTAACTACTTTGATGGACAGGCCTGAGTATCCCTGGGCCTTGGTGGGTTTACTGGACCAGTAGGTCTGCGTGATCTGCTTCCACATCACCACGTAGAACCTGGAACTGGATTGGTAGCCGAACACAAAGCCGGCATAATCGTCGTCTCTCTCTGTGTTTATGAAGAAAGTTCCACTGAAGTCCACGGCGTTGAACTCGTGGTAACCTGTTGCAGAAAAAGGGGCCGGAGAAAACATTTTCATGAAGTTCTGCATTAAAAAAAGACAAATGCAATGACTGGAAAACTTTTTCTAATTCCATTGTCGGCCAGAAGAAGGCTTAAGAGAAATTAAATAAAAAAGTAAACTAACATACCGACTGCAATGCCAGGATCGCAGTTGACAGTCTGAACCAGCTCTTTGCCTTGATGCCGGACGACCCAGTTAGGATCAATCTGGGAGGTGCCTTTTGGATCCAGAGGAACCATCTGGAACTTGCGGAAGTCTGTCTCACTGATATCAAAGTTCTCAGGACAAACATCATAGATATCAGGAACGTTGTCTTGGTCAAAGTCGTCTTTGCAAGCGTCTCCACGACCATCGCCTGAGAAATTTGTTGTAAGTTTGTTGTTTTTCCAGAAGTACTTGCACACTGTGGGATGCATTTCAGAATTTTCTTACCATCAGAATCCAGCTGGTCGGGGTTGAAGGCCAGTCTGCAGTTGTCTTTGTCATCAGGGATGCCGTCGTTGTCATCATCATGGTCACAGGCATCTCCCTTGCCATCCTTGTCGTGATCAGCCTGGTTGGCATTGGGGATATATGGGCAATTGTCCAGGTTGTTCTGGTGTCCGTCCTCATCGATGTCCTGGTTACTGTCACACTTGTCTCCCACTCGATCATCATCTGAATCCACCTGCAATCGGTTAATGTTAAATAATCTGTATCATAGCATAATATGGGTTTAGACTGGATAGAATAACATGAACATTTCAACTGATTAGTCTTGTGTTTCTGTTGAGATATTAATAAGAGTTGACCTTCAACGTCGTTGCTGATAGGACTGAAATGATTAATTGGATTAATCGTTGTGAATCAACTATTGAAATAATCGTCAGGTAAGTTAGTAATCGATTAAACATTAACTTGAATATACAGACTCAAAAAAAGACCAATTTCTGAAAGAACATACAATAATTAAGCCAAACTTATAAAAACTAAATAAATACATTTTGAATTTAAGATAATAAAATTCTTTGTCTGTAAATATGTTCTACCCAAACCTAGCTAAAACTAGCTTCATCTGGAAGGTAGCTAAAACTAGCTAGTTAGGTGACTTGCTAACTAGCTAGTTTTAGCTTCATCTGATTCAAATTCTTCTACTATTTCTACTATTGCGTAAAAAAGACTTAGCTGGAAAATGTGCAAAACTTGCCAATTTTTTGACCGATGAATCAATTAATCATCAGAATAATTTGATAGATTAATTGATAACTAAAATAATTGTTGGCTGCAGCTCTACTTGTTTAATAAATTTGAAAATATTAGGACTAATGCATTCAGTAATGGTAAGCAAGTCTCTTCTAGTTGTTTAAAGCAGCCCACAGTTTGTTTGTAAAAAAAACACGTTGACACACCCTATCATTACCCCAAACCCTCGGCCCAATTCCTGCTGTTCAACACATTCCTATTTCTCAGTGTAGCATGGCACAGGTGGACTGAGCAGGCCTGTGCTGAATTGACATGGCATGCACATACCCCAGGACCAGCCAATTCCTCCATAATATCCAGCCTAGGGCCTCTTCCCTCACATTAGCCAGCCAACGTCAATGGACCATTGAAAAGGCCTCCTGCTCCCCCCCTCCTACCACGCCTTATTGAACTAATGTGCCCTTGAGCTGCATGCGGGATTTGCTCCACCATTACATGGCGTGATAAAGCTTAGACAGCCACACAGGGCTAATCGCCGGGGCTCTCTCTCAATTGAAAGACAGATATATGCTGAGCTAGAGAGAAAGGCTTGGATCTGAATGTGGATTATTGTTGGTGGCTGAGGCGGAAGGAAATGGGGAAGGGTGTTTGCGTCTGTGTCCACACACCTGATCGGGATTATGTTCCAGAGGACAGTTATCACACATGTCTCCCACTCCATCCAAATCTGTGTCTCTCTGGTCAACGTTGTATATGTAGGGACAGTTGTCCTTCTCATTCAGTATTCCTGGCAATCAACAAGGAGACCTTAAAGATTGGAAACACCAAAGTAAAGTTTTTAGGGGTTTTTATATGGAAAATTTGAATGCCTACCATCTCCATCGATGTCCACAGCGCAGGCATCTCCCTCGCCGTTGTTGTCTGTGTCTGTCTGATCTGGGTTGCTGTTGTAAGGACAGTTATCGCAGCGGTCCCCTACTTCATCGCGGTCATAATCATACTGCCTGGGATTGTACACGAACGGACAGTTGTCCTGTTTCACAAAGACAGAATGAGGAGCTGATGACAAGTTTTCAGTCGCAGTGCTTATCTTTTGCTGCCTGGACCTGTCTATGTACACGGTGCATGCAGAGCAGGATGAAAAGCTGCTTTATTTTCAGGCTCAGTTCTAATGTTGGGATTAGTGTCAGATAATGCAGGTGCCTTTGCTCGCTGTCTTAGCTTTGGTATTTATGGTTTTGGCTAAGAATCAGTGAAAAACATTTGCTTTCCTGCCCCACCTCAGCTTTTGAGGTGCATGAGAGTTAGGAAACCAGAACACAAATACTAACCCTGTCATCAGGAATACCATCATTGTCATCGTCATCGTCACATGCGTCTCCAGTTCCATCCTTATCATAATCTTCCTGCCCCGAGTTTGGAAGATTGGGACAGTTGTCCTGAATGAAGAGAAATATGTTCAGACGGGCTGCTGGAAGGCAACATTACATGTAATTTTATCGTTTCATCCCAACCCTGACAAACCTTTTTACAGTGGTAGGTGGCATTCTCCACACAGACCAGATCGGCATTGGGCCATCCGTCCAAATCCGTGTCCTCTCCACAGATGTGACCATTGCCAGCATATCCGGGTTTGCACTCGCAGCGGAACATGGGGTCGGAAAAGTGTCCCAGGTAGTTGCAGCGAGCGTTTTTGTTGCAGTCATGGCTTCCATCGAGGCAAGGATTACGGGGTGTGCACACCTGTAGATCGAACGGTTTAAACAAAAAGTAATCAAACTGTACCATTCTAAATCATTACATTTCACGTCACACTATTATATGTCACACGTAGTTCGTCCACAACATAAATCAGCTTGTCACAATTTATTTAAACATTGAAAAACTCATAATACGTCTTGATATGCATTCCGATTAGGCTCATTTGTCAGATTAAATGAGCAATTATTAAACATACTTTCCATTAAGAAACGTTCTCATTTTAAAAGTCATATTTTCATTAGCTGCAAGTGGAAAATCATCATAATTAACAACAAAGATATATGTTTATAAACATCAGCCTGAGTGTAATTAATCTGCATAATGTGTTACACATTACTGAAATAAATGAGTACATGTGCTACTCAAAAGATGGGGAGTAGTTGGAAGTAGTTTCTACAGGTTCATACATATTCTGGACTTTACTTTGATGGAAAAGCCAGGTGTCCACTTGCCTGTTTGTTAGCAGCAGCTTGCTCAACTCCTTTGCCAAACGGTTGGGGTCCTGAGTAGCGAGGAGGGCAGGGCAGACAGTTGTATCCTGGCTCTGTGTTCTCACAGCGGTGCACGCCGTTAAACTCAAAGCACGCATCTGGAACCTCCTTGCACTGTTTTTGTGGTTAAATAAAAATCCCTGTTACTTTTTTTTCCAGGGTAATAATTTTTGCTCTGTAATCATAAACTCGTACCTCATCAACATCTTTGCACTTTATGCCATTTCCTGTGAAGCCAACTGGGCATTTTCCACACTTCCAGGAACCATCGGGGAAACTAGAGCACTTGGCTCCAGAAAAGCAAGGGTTGGACAAGCATCCATCTGAGAACAACAAGAATAATCTGTTTTTAATCTTAAGAATGCTTAAGTGAAAAATGAAAACTCAAACAACCTAAAGCGGGCTTTAAAATGACTCACCTATTGGGCAAGCTTTCTTATTGCACATCTGTCTGTCTATGGCATCACCAACACACTCTTTACCACCATGCAGTGGGGCAGGATCATTGCACAGGCGCTTACGACTTTGAACTCCACCCCCACAGGTGAGGGTGCACGTCCCCCAAGGTGACCAGGGTCCCCAGTTCCCATTAACTGGATAGAGGAAATCAGTCAGTTTCTACCCTTGCTGCAAAATTCAGGAGTGAAATCAAGATGTCAGTAGCTGAGTTTCCGTGAAGCGTACATCATTTCCACTGCTCAAAATGAAATGACGATTTTAAAAAAAAAACTCATGGATTGTGATTAAATAAAAAAAATTGCACCAGAATGAGGTGTTTTTTCAACCATATTGAAATAGATGTATTTTGCAAAACTACAATGGAAATACAAAAGTCACATGACTGGATGTTACTACTGAAGAAAACCACAAAGAAGACGACAGGAAGCTGTAGGAGGATGAAGTATTTTTTTTCTGGCTCCACCATAGCTCTCACTGAATCGCACAGTTCATAAAAATTGTGTCATTTGAACGTGTGGAATCCATTACTGTTCTGCAAAATAGCCATCTATAGATTCCCTAAAACGCTGCATATGTTTAAGGCAGGGGTATCAAACTAATTTTCGTTTTGGGCCAAATCCTGATCATGAACACTCTTAAAGCTCTGGTTGTGCCAGAATGCACCGATAAAACCTATTCATAAACTGTTAAAATATCAATAAATTCTTAGTTAAATAATATTATTGAACATCTTTTCAGTTCATACAGGATTTTGTGATTCTTTTTGTAATTTTTTTGCGATTTAAAAATCAACATTTTTGTGGTACAAATTTGGAAATATTTGATCTGACAGTAAATTTGACTTATCATAAACTATAATCTAGCATCAGTTAAAGCTGAGGCAGCTGTTTAGTACAAGTAAGAAAGTTTTTGACAATTATTTGAGAAAAATATGCAATAAACTCCCAATTATGTATTGGTGCAAAACGGTGTGGGTATTTGTTGATGTTGCGTGAATTTCCACGATAATTCTCAAGAACCTGGAAGGACTGGTAGATATAATTTGGCAGTAAATGAATAAAAACTGCATTGATTTGATTGATAATAATGTTTACTTCACTTAGTGTTTAGACTTGACTCTATGGGCCACATAAAAAGTTATGGTGGACCAGATTTGGCCCACGGGCCTTGAGTTTGTCAAACGTGGTATAAAAATGTTGTCACTCCAACGCCGAATAAGACGCCAACGCCTCCTTTGATGATTGATGATGATGATGAACACTAGCGCCATGACTGAATTATGAATACATCTCATGTAACTGTTTACATCCGTTGCTGCCGTTGACAAGGATTTGTGCACATTTGTCATGAAAACCCGGCTAATCCAAGGCGTTGAAACTCACTGGGACATGGAGACTTCTCGCACGTCTCAGTTTGTCGGCCCTCTCCCACACAGCCCCTGCCTCCCAGCTGAGGGGTGGGGGAGTTGCAGAGGCGGATACGAGTGATGACACCAGAACCACAGGTGACGGAGCACGACGACCAGGGTGACCAATGACTCCAGTTTCCGTCCTGCTTGACTGAAGATTTAAAAAAAAAAAAAAAAAAGAGGTCATAGGTCAACAGGGAGCAACTAATCTGCTGGATTAATAACTAAAGCTAATTTTACAGATAACAAAACTTCAAGTAAGTGATATATTTGTTACTCACAGCGCTTGTCACACTCCTGGAGGTAGCAGTCGCGGGTTTGCACTGAGGTGCCCTCGCAGATATTATTGATACGGTCGCAAGAGCGGCCACGCTGCTGGATGCCCCGCCCACATGACACAGAACAATGAGTCCATTCAGACCAGGGCGACCAGCCGTCCTCAGCATAGTCACTCGCTGCGCAAGGGAGGGAGCGGGAGAGAATACGAAAAAGAGGGAAACAATTAAAATGGTATTCCAGAGAGGCAGCAAGCCTTTTTAAAACGCCCCTGAGCATAAACAAAGAGGGCAAGCTCCTCAAGTGAAGGGCTAATAGAGAGGATTTAGCTGGGAACGAGATGCAGAAAACTTCTTCTGTTCAGAGCCAAGGCAGATGACTAACACTCCGAGATAAGCCGGGGAAACAGAAAAGTCCACTGTAACTCAGGATGAAACGACTCCAAAACACTGCAAAAACACAAAATCTTAACAAGTTTTTTTGTTGAGTTTTAGTGCAAATATCTTGCTGAACTTGGACAAAGACAAAACAAGCACGTTTTCAGCAAGTAAATATGAAAAATATCTTGTTACAAGTGAAATAACTTGTACTTTTTCATCGATATTAAGGAATTATTTACTTAAAGCAAACTCCTATTTCTTGCTGAAAAATTTCTTGTAAGTTAATTTTGTCTTATTTCAAGTCGACTAAGATATTTGTACCAGAAACTACACCAAAAATACTGTGTGTTTTTGGTGACATTGAATCTTTCAGTCCAACTTTACCTCTGCAAAATGGTAAAATATTTTAGAGCTCACAGTACTAAACCACATAAGCCCCTTTTTCACATCAACTGGAGTTTTTTTTAGCAGTCAAATTATCTTAAAAGTTAGCAAGCCTTCTGTTTAAAGGTAAAGCGCTCCATCCGGGGTATTTCTGTGGTAAAGCAAACACAAATGGGTCTTTCAGTGTTTGAATGGATCTTCTGTTAGCTGAACTGTGTGTATACAAACATATGGTGTGCATTCATTTACATACACAGAAAATATAAATTCTTACGTGTTCCACAACGAGGACAGCATTCGCCATCGGGGACGGTGGCGTTGGCACACGGGATCAGAGGGCAGGAGATTTTGCGGCACACAGTGGCAGAGTTCTGCACAAAGAAACTCCTAATCAGATTAGTGCGTAAGAGATTAAGGGGAACAATTTGAGAAGAATTTGACTCTACAAACTTGTATTTGCCCCTAATGACTGACAAAGCCGTCATAACAGGTACCACATCATTAAATAAAAATGTGATTGACAGTAACTTGCACTTCAGTGTTGAAACTTGTGCTTCAACTTATCTGCTCTGGCACAGATCATTGTTCAGAGGTTGCACTGAGCTTAAGAAAACAGTCTTTTCACTCGTATTGTGCGTGAGTGGAAAGTCAATTTACATGTTTGTTCGTGCAACCAACACATTACATCCCAAGGTGAAATCAGCCATGCCAGAAAAGTTAAAACACGGAGCCCTGGGAGGGAGTTTATGCCCCCTGCAGATAACCACCTGCCCTCTGGGTCAGGAGAGGGTTGGCATAAGCTCAAAATCCTGAATACAATCAGTCTCACATTGGTGCTTTAAATATCCAGAGGTACAAACAACTAAATATTGCCTTCTAGCACAACACCATAAGTGAGTCTGGGCTCACAACTGCTCTATAGGTTTGCATGCTGATGCTCACCCTCCTGGATTTGATTACTGGCAGGAAACAATGTGGAAATAGAGAGACGTAGGAGAGAAAAAACTGCCCATAGGATTGAATTGTCTGTAGGATTCCTGCCAAGTATCCCCCCTTTGTCAGGGCCAAAGTCTTGTTCCTAATTATGGACATCACTTAAAGTCTGCTAGAGTCCCCAAGAGCTACACTCATGCTGAATGTCTGACGAGAGACATGTCATTACTACACCAAAGACCATCTACCTTCTGCAAAACCAACAAACTACTAATTACCAACACGAGCAGCTGAGGTGATGGTTAAGTGCTCCTCATTCAATCTGTATTGTCTAAGTTTAAGAGTTTGTGTGCTGGTATAAACCCTTCATATTTGTGTGACAGTTTAGCATGCAGCAGGCACAAATGGTAGGTCATTGGGGTGAAGGGTTTCACCTGACAAGTGCACTCAGTGCAGTCATCGACGGTCCATTCGTCTTTGTTCTTGCGCAAAATGCCGTTGTGGATGCAGACGCCTCTATGTAAGCCAGTGTGATTCTTAATAAGCTTGTTCTCATTTGTCTGGCGTTGTGGAAAAAAGAAAAATGCAATGATGTAATGAGTTTTGAGATCATATAAGTAGACTGAAAAGTACAAACACAGTTAGCGTGGGTAATCACAAATGTTTAATATAGAAACTAAACCAAATCTACCAGAGAGACATAGTAAACCAACATGCATACCCTCAAATGGAACAGTGAATCCTGTGGATAAGACAGACTGTTTTTGCTTTATATTAATGATATATCATTTGTAAGTTCAAACTGTATGCAGATGATACTGCAATTTATATACACGAAGATAGCATGACACAAGTTGTGAATTAACCATTTTAGATCTAAGTTTCAAATCTCTGCCTGGATATTTTTGCTTGTTTTAATTGTACACAGTTCTTTAAATGTCCTGTGAGTAAATATATTTGCCCATTTATCCATAACATCTGGAACTTTCAACATCTAGCAAGTTATTTTCGCAATTTACCGTCTATTAAAAGAGTGTCCCTGCTACAGCGGGGATGAAATTACAGTAATAACCCGATATTAGCTGGGAAAGGCAAAGTCTCCCCTTTCAGAAACTGTTGGAATTTTTCTGATGGCTTAAAGTATCGCAGAGTTACGGTACTGCAAATTTGGCTGAATCGTCGCTGTTCGGTCTGGAAGCGTTAACGAACAAACTCAATGATTAACGTTACACTACGGGTCTAAAACTGTCTTTATGTTATTCTAAAAGCCACTTAAGCCGTAATGGATTAAACTGTAGCACATTTGAAAAACAACTGCTTGTCTCACTCTGACACATTTATAAACGCAAACTGCTCCTGTTAATTAAACAAATAAAACGTTGATGTCTCGTCCTTACCAGTTGGCGGAGCTCATTGGACAGCTCCTTGACCACGACGCCGAGGCCTTTCAGCTCCTTGAACATGCTGATCAGATCCTCACAGGAGAAGCCACACACCATCTGCAGGTCTTAAAAAACACAGCTTAGGTAAGTCTGTGGCAGACAGACCTGTCACAGGAAACAAGGTATATCAAGGTTCCTGTTTTAAAACTGCTGAAATTCTTCTATGTAGCGTACAAGTTGATGTACACTTGTGGTCAGCTGGCTTAAAGTGAGCTTCTAAACCTTTTCCTTGCTTTTATGTAAGGAAAAAGGTCCATAAAAATAAGGACAGCCATGGTGTAAAAACCAAAGGAGCATCACCCATCACTATAACTAAAATAAATTTGTTATAAAATGCTGTTGGGAAGCTTCTAGCAGCATACCAACTGCTACCAGTGCATAATAATTGTCATATCTAAGATCAGTCAGATTATGTCATACGTTTTTCGTTTCACATACTTCTGTAACTACTGGTTAATATCATATCAGCCCATGTGATGCCAGTTTTAGAGCTTCACTTACAAAGATGATGAAGTCCAAGTATTACGTAGTTTTTACCTTTAGTTTTGTGTCCAGTGTACTCTGTTCTGATGGCAGAAGAGCCGTTCAGGTTAGTCACAATCATCGTCTCACTTGGAGCAGCTGAAAGGCAAAACGTCATAAAATCTCCAAGAGATCCCCATTTATTTCTATGTGCTCACTTAGTGTCGCAGCTAGTCAGTTTAAATTAATGTCAAATGTAATTAGATAAAACACAAGACGTCAGACAGATTTATACCCTGAAATTCCTCAGAGACAAGTTAACCACTTTTAAGCTTTTACCAAGTAATTGGCGTGTAAATTACAACCAAAACAACTCCCCACTTACAGCAGCTTGCTTTGTGTTGGCACGTCTGGCGGATAATGAAGAGCACTGCGCTTCTTGGACTCGATTACTTACCGCTCTGGCATCCTTTGTTGCGCAGGATCGCGTCCAGCGTTGTTCCAAACACAAACCGCACGTTTTGCAGCACCCCCTAAAAGCATCGATGTCAGAGAGGAAAAATTGTTATCAGTGCTGGATATTTCAGAAACGCTTAATTTGTCAGTCCGTCGTTCCTGAGTTGTGTGCGTAATTGCGCATAAATCCAATGTTTCGGGCGTTCTTTCTTCTAAAAACATAAGAAAACACAAGGCGTTCCGGAGTAAGAATCAATCTCCTGCGCTCACCATGAACCTGTCGTTCACTGCTCCCTTCCCGACCCGGAGCTGCGCGCTGGCCGCAGTGCCTTGCGTCAGGATGTTCTGGATGGGCGCTTCCAGCTCCACGGTGTTCACCTCCTCGCATCCTGCGAACAGCTGCGCTCGGTCCTCCTGCACGAACAGCGTGATATTCTTCCAGCCACCAGTGGCCAGGTCCACCTCCTCGATGGAAACCACCTGCTGCTTGTTCTCGGTGGAGTAAACGATATCCAGGGTGTTCGCCTTGCCGTTGGAGACGATTTCGAAGACGGGTCCGGAGCCGTCTCGCTTCTCCACGGTCAGGAGGCTGCCCCTGGTCCGTTTAAACTGCTTGAAGTTGAGGAGAAGTAGGAAGCCTTTTTCGACGTAGACCGAGTCAATCAGGTCCCTGAAGGCGCTCTCGGGGACCGGGGGGATAAGGTCCGGGTTGAGGATCTTGTAGGCGGGGCTGTACGGGTCGTCTCCTTTCGCCAGGGTGACCCCGTGGTTCTTACTGGGGACTCGGATGAGCTCAAACAAATCAAACACACTATTGTCGTCTCGACTCTCTGCGGGTGAATAAGAAGAAGCAGTAAGCTTTTGTCTGCATGAATACTAAATATTAAATCTTTTACGGCTTTTTAAAATCAATTAAATATTGGAAAATTTGAATAATCCGATATTTAAATAGTTGAAGCTCACCTGCGACTCTCGCACCGTCACAGGAACAAAGCATCAATAGCAAACATATTCCTGTCACCTTCATGGTGCAGCACAAACCTGCTGCCGCAAGTAAATTGAAATATCCGACAATTTAGGACTTAAGACAAGGTTGAGCAACGTGCAAAATATTTTTGACACTCACCTGCTCCCTTTAATGAAAGAAAAAGTTTACAAAAATATAAAATCCCTTGAAAATGTGTAAAAAATTGCAATAATTCCAACGTCCTTATTTGTGAAGTTAAAAATCCACAGTGAAAAGGGGGAATAATTAAATCTTGCTCGTCTTTTTCCTCTTTGCCTAATTGAAAATGTGCCTCCTCTGGTATCCACCGCTAAAAAACTCCCCTTTTAAGCCGAGGCAGCACAAAGTGTTATTTAAATAGTTTGATGCCTTTCCTAAGACGTGGCCTCGTCCAATCATGGTGAGGAGAGAAAAAGGGACGAGGGAGGGAGAGAGGAGGGGGACCGGACGAGGGACCTGCGTCTGTGCGCCTCAATCAGACCCTTAATGGTGCTGAGTTTCCTCTCCCAGCGCCCATCCATCACATCTCTGGGGCATTTTCACCTCTCTGAGAATGTCTCAGAATATTTCAGAACTCATATTTTCACTAATATTAGAAATTAAGCTTCTAAAAATCAACCAGAGTACGCAATGAGTTGAACAGAATCAGATTCAATAGATAGATATCTCAAATAAATATATTTTGTCAAACTTCTACCTTTGTTCAAACAGATTTGGTATGTATTTTGGGTATTTTTTTTTTCTATTTTACTTTGGTATTATGTTCTCTAATGGACCGGGGAGCTTCAGTTTCTGGGATTGCCTAGTTGCAGTTCCAGCTCCCACCACTAGGCGCCGACGTGAGTTCACAGCAGAAATGCCTGAGGCTTTTCAAGGTGGAGCTGCAGAACACCTGAACTCCTGTTTTCAATTTATGAGTTCATCGATATGTTGGTGCATATTAAATACTCTACTGAACAGAATGTTAGATGTGTAATATTTTATCCTTATTTTGTGGTGAAAGGACAAATTTCACACAAGTATCCAACAGTTTTCTTCAGTTAAAGCTGTTCCAAATCAACAGGTTCTTCTAATATTTTAGGCTCATTTTGAGCAATGGAGTTGTGTTTTATGTAGTTTATTGGGTCAAACGTTTTTGGTCTCCTTGTTATTGGAATGACCAATATTCCTAATGCCTGAGGAGATTTGATTAGGTGACTCAAAACATTTATCCCTTAGGGAAATAAAAAAAAAAATACAGATTTCTAAGGAAACCTTAATACATAACACTTAAAAAGCATGAATTAAAACACTGGACTAGAATAACAAAAGACATTTAGCAAACTCAAACCAAGACTTATTTGAAAGCCCAGAACGTGACGTCACACTCTTCATAACTCCGCCAACTTCGCCATGACGGACGTCAAAAAAAGAGAGAGAAAAAACAATACGATCCTTTAAAGCTAGTCTAAAAACAGGCGTCTGTAACCTAATATCGCTTTTATTTAGCTGATTTCGCAGTTAAAATGATCACAGGGTGCTGCGCGGTCGGCTGTACAAAACAGACAAACTAAACTTGTCATTTTATTTTAATATCTTTTAATGAGGAAAGACGCAGTGGCGATGGATAGCAGCCGTTAACCGTGATTGGCAGCCTTCAGTGTAACCGCGGATTTGCAGCAAACACTTTTTTATAAGGTAACAAGATTAACGTTCATATACTATATAAGTAAGTGTGATTAGAAAGATATCATCGCATTAGGGAGAAGATAACCATTAGTAACCATGGAGACAACGCCGCACCGTCATGTAGCCTAGCATGTTTGGTAAAACGCTAGTTAGCATCTCGTCTTTTGTATGTTTTTTATCCTGCTCCGGTTTAAGGGGAAGCGCTTTTTATGACATAGTGACATAAATCATGTGGTGTGAATTCAGGCAAAGTCGGTAATTTGATCAACACGTCACAACGTTTGTAAATATCACCGTCTATGAGCCTCAACCAGGTGTGCTACTCCCGCCCTTCACTTTCGATGTCCATCATGGCGCCTCCAATGATTTAGTGATGTAGCTGCAAAAGGTCAATAAGGCATTCTCCTTAATATGACAACCAAATTTAAATTGAATAAATATGTTTAAGATATTTAGAAGAAAGTGACAGATAAAAAGGATTAAAGAATATAAAGAACAAGAAAAGGATGAGCACCACTTCTCCTGAGCATTGACAGATAGGTATTCAGAAAGTGAAGTTCTTTGAGTTGATTTGTAAGACCCATACATCTAGGTGTGCTGTAATATGCTGAGAGCTTTGTGCTTTAATAGAGATGGAGGAACTGGATGATGCTGAAGCCTGGTTCAGATGTCCTAGGATGGAGCGGTACCCTGAGGGGTCCTGAGGTCAAAGTCAACCTGACTTCTTTGGTGCCAAAGAGTCTGTCTGGGATCAGCACCCTTCATTGAAGGCGCTTGTTTCAGCCTGTGGAGGAGAAAGTTTTACTCATACAGGTATCTTGATAGTTAACTGGCCTGCTTTGTAATACGAAAGATTTATCACAATGGATAAGTGTTAAGCAAAAGGGGCGATTTGAATCTGGTTTATTTCTTAATCTGAGCTTCTGCAGATATCAGCTTTTTGGTCTGTAAACCTGCAGGTGGAAATTACCATGTTTTTTTTGTTATAATCTGGTATCTCTGTATCTCTCATTTTAAAAGGTTAATGAAATGTTGTACATTGTCTCTATATAAATAGATTATAAACAGCATAAACGGTATTAAATCTATCCAGATGACAAACTGAATGCAAACTGTCTTCAGAGGCGGTCAAAAGGTGAACAGTTTTAAAAAGAAACGCTGAGACCATTAAGTAAATTAGAACACAAATTGTGCTTTAAATAGCAAAGAAAAATAACAATAAAAAAGAAGCATGAATGAAAATGAGCAAAAAGTAACAACACATTTTAGGCAGAAAAAGGGAGTAAATATCCACCAAAATTTTTTTTATTTAATAGCAATTTTCTTTAAAGAAAAACAACAACAAAAAAATTACATTTCTGAGACTGAAAAGTCAAAATTTTGCTATAAAAAACACAGAAACTCTCTAGAAAAAAACTTGAAAATGCATGAGATTGAAAAACTGTAAATTTTCTAGAAAACTACCCAGAAATTTTAAGATTAATATCAGACATTTTCTAGAAAAAACTGGAAATTCTGAGCTGCGAAAGTTAACTTCCGAAACTCAGAAATTTCCAAAACTGTCTGAGATTAAACTTGAAATTCCTGAGTCCTTTGACCTCAAGAAATAGGTCAAAGAGGAAAGGTATAAACAAGAAGAAAGGAAAAAAAACAGTGAAGTACAAGTATCTACACGTTATTCCAGCATTCAAATTTACGCACAGGAAATTGATGAGCTACATTTTATGACAGCTGAAGAAAATTTTCTGTGACCTCCACCCTGCTCTCTTCCTTGTTGTTGCTGCGGAGGTTCTGCTTCCTGACAGGTCGTGACCCGGCCTCAGGCTTCTTTCTGATTCTTGATCGTTTGACACACCTGCCTTCCTGCTGTAAGTCATCACCTGGTGTCAAAAAGAGGATGAGTAAAGATGAGAATTCACTGGAAAAGCACTAGTGCCTGATTGGCTGTTTTCAAGCTAAGAGGAAGTGATAGCAGGTGGAGTAATTTGCTTGTTGACTGGGATGAATTCCAGAGGAACTGGGCTGATGGAGGAACATCCAGTAAAACCTATCAACTTTAGTGTGTTTCTGTTTTACTCTAGAGTCCCTCCTTGCAGTTTATCACTGATTAGATGACCTTTTTTTGTCAGTTGCTCATATTTACACTAAATCTATTAACATTTCATATCATCCTTAATAAAAAAAAAAGGAGAGTTTGTTTTAACAAAAAAATTAGCAAAAATGGAGCAGAGAAAGAAATACAGACATGGACAGAATGAAAACAAACATAAAGCTGTTCTCTAAATAGAGAACATTATCTGGAATGTCCTCTTCAAAGCTCTAATCTTAGCTGTTCAAAAAAAAAAAGTACAGACTGCAGATTTGATGTTGCACAAACTGGAAGCAAAAGAAAGAAGGACTTTTTCCAACTGTTTAAAAATTTTAATAAACAATGACTTCAGGGCTCTGCAGCCTGCAAGTCTGGAGGTGCAAGTTACTCTTTGGTCCGTTCACAACGACTATTCATATGTTTGGCTTTCGATATAATAACAGCATGCAGTTCTGATATTCTTATCTGTTATTTAAAAAAAACACAGAAATAAAATGTTTCACTGCAAAAAACTAAATCTTACCAAGTATTTTTCGGTTAGTTTCAAGTGCAAATATCTTAGTAAACTTGAATAACACAAAACAAATTTACAATAACGTTTCAGTAAGAAATATGAGCTTGTTTTAAGGTAATAATTCTTTAATATTAACAGAAGAGTTCTAGTTATTAGTAGAATAATCAGGTAGATACAATCCTTTAAAAATGTTTTGTTCATCAATTTTAAGGATTTATTGCCTTGACGTTCTTTTATCTTGCTGAAAAGTTACTTGCAAATTTGTTTGGTCTTCTGATAATTGCACTAAAATTAGACCAAAATACTTGGTAAGATTTTGTGAATTTCCTGGAGTAGATGAGAAGTTGTCTTTTGTCAAAATTTAAATGAGTTGTTAGAGGTCAAAACTCCAGCCGTGACCTTGTTTTTTTTTGCATGATATTGGACATTTAACCAAATTCTAATAGCGTAACCACATTACCTTCAAACTTTTACTGAAGTCTTGAATAATCTCCTATATCTAAGCTTCTGATGTTCACTGTGGCTGCACTTTCTAAATGTTCCACTTGAATTCATGATGTAAAAACAGAGACATTTGCTTGCAGCCTGTACTTGGGCTTTTTTTTCACCCTGAAAATATTTTTGAAAACTGCTTAAATCATTAAAAAAGACCAAAGTTATTCTTTCCAGATGAGCTCAAAGAAAAAGAACTGACCTAAATTTCATCATCTCTCATTTTCATCACACCAATCAGTTTCTGATAACGGCCAAACCTTTGACCACATGTGCTGACAAATCAATTACAGTATCCATATGAGCGTGCGGCATAAACGAGGATCCATGTTGCACATGCGTCTGTTTCCGTCACGTTTTGGACCCGGTTTAAAAAGAATCTCAAACCTGGGCTTCATTTTCTTTTTGCAAAAACAAAATTTCTCCATTTGAATGAGAATAAGAATGCATAATTGGAAACAAAAAAGCTCTAACATGATTTGAAATAAAATAAATATTTTAATTCCTGCCTGACTTGAACCAAACACAGAAGCAAAAGCTAAACCAGCTGAACAAGCTGAGCAGCTATGACAGTTTGGCGCTTAGTTTATGTCTAGTTAAATTCCTGTTTTCACCTGTTTTGCATCTTTTTATTCCCGGATTTTTGATTTTGTCAAACCTCAAATATGCCATAACAGCGCTAGATGTTTAGCATACTGCACATTTAAAATTATTTATCTGGCACTGACTGGTTTCCACTCGAGGTCATATGACTGCAGCGGTGTCAAACTCATTTTGGTTTTGGGCCAAATCCAGATCATGAATGCTCTTAAAGGGCCGGTTGTACTAGAATGTATTGATAAAACCTGATCACAAACTGCTAAAATATCAATGAATCCTTAAAATTAAATAATATTATTGAACATTCTTTGTGTTTTTTTGGAATAAAATCTAAGTTTTTGTGATACTAATCTGGAAATATTTGCACTTATTTATGACGAGAAATGTGACTTCTTATTATTCTCTGTATAGGTCATGGATTATAATCTGACATCAATTAAAGCTGAGGTAGCTGTTTAGTACAAGTAAGACAGTTTTTGACAATTTTTGAGAAAAATCTGCAATAAACTCCCAATTATGTATTACACATTTGTTGATTTTGTGTGAATTTCCACAATAATTCTCAAGAAACTGGAGGGACAGAGATATAATTTGGCACTAAACAGATAAAAACTGCATTGATTTGATTGATAAATCAAGAGAGCCACATAAAAAGCTACGACGGACCAGATTTGACCCCCAGGGATCGAGTTTGACACGTTACTTCTGTATTACTCAAATAACTTGAAACACATTTGTGTTTCAGTGAAACAGTAAGTAAATTCTTCTCTGCGTAGTTGAACTTGTTTTTAAGTAAGAATCTTCGAATACATCCAAATAAAAAGATGACCTTTGTTTTTAGACTATTTATGACAAATACAACAAGACATGATATTCTCTGTACCGCAAAATCTCTTTTCAGCACCATTTTCAGACGAGTTCCCACCCTCTCTTTTCTCCCACTAATTAAAATAAATTAGGTCAGGATCATTAGCCACTCAGGAAATGATGCTGGCAGCAACAGTGATTCTGGTTGCTCAGTGAAATCTAAATATCTAACAATGCGTAGGAATGCTACGTTGATGCAGAAAAATATGCTCGGATGTTCTGAATCATCTAATAGTGGCTGTGCGAGTAACTGCAAAATTAATTCTTATGGGGCTTTCAGTAAAATGTTTTCCCCAAATTTGGTCAATTATCACAAAAAGCTGTTCAACAGCCGTTTGCTGCTAACTGCGGAGTTACACCAGCAGCAGTCTTGAAATTAAAACTTTTAGTTTAGACTGAGTGGGATATTGGTCTTGCATAGAGTGTATTTATTACATTTTACAGCAGAAAACAAAAAATGTGACATTGAAGATCCCAATTTGTGCATAAAACGTAGAAATAAGGCAGTTGTTTTTTTAAAATAGCCACATGGTATGAAACTGTTAGTTAGAAATTAGCAATTTCCAAATATCAATAACATTAAGTATCTCCTGCCACATATTTTGCCAGTGTCAGTTTTCCAAGAGCAGCAACTGCGGTACTCATGAGTCTCCATGGCAACCAGTTCAGTACTGGCTCAGGACATTAGCTTAGCATTCTTTATTTATAGCCGTGCACAAATTCAGTAGCTGCATCCTTCGAAGGCCAGATTCCTACGTCGATTACGTCACACCGAATTCAAAGACTCCTCCAAATGGGTACTTCTTTTCCCCATATTTGAAGGATGGGTCCGGTTTATCCTTCACAGCCCACCATATCCCATAATTCATTGCATGTGGGCGTCCAAGCGAAGTGGCAATGGCGGTGAAGAGCGGCAAATTATTTTTGCTACACTACACTAATAGTGACACCAGATAATTTTTACAACGTTTTTAGGCGAGAATGTAGCTGTGTAAGTCTCAGATATCTGCTTGGTTCATCAATACATCACCTAATTGCAATATTGCTGACATTTTCGGAGATGTGTGCTCCCGCTGCATTAACAGGCAGCTCCCCTCACCAGCCGCCCGCTGGCCAGACAGTCCAGGTTCGGACTCTCGGCACATTGTTATAAAAACTCCTGCTAGCTTTCCGTGATGAGTGGAAGTTAAATATCAATATTATTTACTCAGGTAATATCTAGTTGCAAAATGTTTGGTTTACTTAAGTATTTAGTTTATTCCTGAGCAAATCGGTTTGACTGATTAAAGTTAAGCCTTCAAACGTAGTAAGATTTATTAAACTGTAATGTCTTATCTGAGAGCTGGAGAGTATTAAATTTGTAAATGAATAATTTGAACATTTTAGAATCAAACTAACAGATTTCTTTTTTATTATGGAACAGCCATTATTACTGTTATACAACATACAGAAATAATACAGAAATCAGGAGGAATACATGACTAAAAAACAAACTTCGGCTTTGTTCTTTTTTTTTCCCGCTTTGCACTGTCATGGTTGCTAGGCAACATGAGTTATGCTAAAGCGGAGGCTAAGCAGCTAACTGAAGGCTATTCCTGTCTCAGCTTTTGTTTTCCAGTTGTTGCTTATTCACTGCCTTTGAACTTAATAGCCGAACAATTGGCTCGTAATTTTTTTTTTTTTTTTTGCCTTTGTTGGTCATATTTTTCTGGATCTGTTTCAGCTTTGGAAACAAATCTTTCCTTTTTGAGCAATTTTTTTCGTCTAGAGAGTGTGCTACAATACAACCAAAGAAGAACAAATAAAGCTCCTGAAGCCAAAAATAATCCTCCCAGTTTAAGAAACGCATTCCTAAATCTACATTCAAATTTGTTGCTGTTCTGTTGACCCAATTAAATGTAACTGGATAATATTGAAGTCAGATCAGAGAACATCAAAGGCAGGTTGATTGAGTTGAGGTTGTTTTAATAGATGTTAATGAAACTGCACTGGTCTGGATTCGCTCTAATTGATGCAGGAAGTTATTTGAATATTCGATTTCTTTCCTGGTTTTACTCTCCCAAAAGCCTCACATGTTTGGACGTCATAAAACAAATCATGTTTGGAAGTTTAAAGAGTTTAGTTTTTGTTCTCGCAGACATAACTCTAGGAAAACGTCAGAGTGGACGGCCTTTTGTGGCTCCACATTGCCAGAAACAAACAAACTGTATTGACTTTAGCGAGAAGAGCAACAGACATAGTCTACAACATTTTTGAGACCATAAAATAGAGTAGGTCACCGTCTGCGTCAACATTCTTGACATACCTTGGCGATGCACATAAATATTCCCTTCTAAACACCATGTCTTTTACTGCTTTGTCAAATTTATAAACTAAACGGCAGATAAAAAAAAATTGTTTTCAAATGTTGAGTTAATTTGTTGAGCAAAAAACCAAAATCTAAATCCACTTTTTCCTGTGGTTGAACGATGATTAAACTGTGATTAACCACATTTGTTATACAGTTGTGTTCAGTTTTGCCAGCCACACACAAAACTAATCTGTAAAAGCAACAATTCAACAACTATTGGTGGGTTTTAGATGATGTGGCAGATGGGGGTCAGGAAGTAAATGCAGCCCGTTGATCCAGCTTCAAAATGCCTAAAATCTGAGTCATGTATGGTTGCTACAGCTGTTCTAATACAAAAAAGATAAATGTCATTTTCGTGTTTTGAAGGGAGTTAATTTTAAAAACTTACCAAAAAAAGACAGGAAAAATCCATCACCAATCTACGACTAAAAATAGGAGGTGCAGAAAATGACAATGGCAGAGTTTAATAATAAATATCAAGCGATATTAAAAAATTTTTCTGTCAACTTTAACTCAAAAACACGACGAGCCGCTGAATGAACGACTGCCCAACGCCCAAACACTGCGCTGAAACTTTGATGTTCAGAGGTGTCGATGTTTTCCTGTTTTTCTCTTCACTTCGACTAGTTTTCTGTGCTGCCATTTTCCCCAAATTTCTAAGTTTTTTATTAATATATGTTAAAAAAGCACAAGGATGAGCAGAAGTGAATCAGTCCAGACTTGCTGAGCCAAATAAAGCAACACGATTAGATGAATGTTGTCAGTTGGTTGGAGTTGGGCGTGGATAGAATGTTGGCAGTGACACGCACAGTTAAAAATACATATAAAACCAGCGTCTTAATAAGAGTTATGTGTGCAGTGCTTGCAGGTACAGGCTCTTTGAAAACTCAGGGAAGCTTTTAAAGAGCTGAGGTGTAAGGTGAGATACCTTACACCTTCTGGTATCTCAGAAGGTGTAAGCTGAAAGATATTTAACGTGCTTCATTTATTCATTCTGTCTGAGCCTGCTGTCGTTAGCCATGCTCTGCTTTGATGGTTAATGCTTTGGCAGCAGCACCTGATCCTCCGTCTGAAGGGAACATTATGTTTTTAACCTGCAGCTGTTCAGATTATTTTGTGCTGTATTAGATATTTGTTTTCCTTACGTTACTTTTCTCACGTGTGAGATTTAGTGCACTATTATGAGTTTGTAATGAATTATCAGTGAACACCTGCATTCATTCACATAAATCCAAGCAAAGAAACCAGATTTATTCTGGTAATGTAGCACACAGTACTTTACGAAATTATTCACGCTCTTTATCAACTTTTTTCACATTTCAATTTAAGTGACAAATATAGTGTTTTCTTTGCGTTTCCTCGCAATACTTTTGGGTGCGTTCACACTGCAGCCTGAAGTGACTCAATTCCGATTTTTTGCCGGGGCCGTTCACACTGCCAGTAAATGCGACCTGTACGCGTTCTGCAGTGTGAACGGGCAAACGACCTGAAAGTGTCCCGCATGCGCAGTAGAGGGCGCAATAGCGTCAGCGTTCTCAGTGTTCTGCCAACCGCCATAAAAAGAAGAAGTGCTCAGTGGAGGCTAACGGTGGAGCTTAGCCTACATATTTGAAGTTGTTGTCTAACCGGAGCAGCATATTAACAACTTAATCCTCATATAGTCCGTCATGGTTGTTGTTTTTCTTCCCACTTGCGCATATCAGGACGCAGAACAGTGAGATTTGTTGAGAAACAGTGACGTTCAGTTCGGATGAATGCGACCTGGACGTTAGGTCGCATTTGAATCGGATACGTATCGGATATGGGTCACATTCGAAAAAGAATCCGACCTGTGCTGTTCACACTGCCATGAAAAGATCGGATACAGGTCGCATTACGTCAAAAAAATCAGAATTGGGTCACTTCAGGCTGCAGTGTGGACGCACCCATTGATTTATGTATACTGTCACAAATGTCAATTTGAAATTTCAAATATATAAACATTTAAAGCGCCTGAGTAAAAACATGTTTATATATTCTTAACTCTTTGGTGCAAAAACAGATTAAAGATCGATTTATTCACCAAATGTTTGTTTGTGTAAGGTTGACCATTCGTAGCCATTCGGACTACCAATACAAACAAAACAATCAAAAACTCAGATATAGCTTTAGTATCCCATGAAAATAACTCAGTAATAGTTTGTATGTTTCTTTCCATCTTACAGAAAGTTTGTTTACATCTTAGAAAGAGATGGAAACCCCATGTTTGGTCTATTGTGCTTTTGCACTTTGCACATAGGCTTGTGGTGCATTTATATCCTAAAGAAAAAAATATAAACCTTCAGATTTCTCACAAATGAGATGGAAAAACCTATCAAAAACCTTATTATTGTAGAAAGTATAGTGGCCACCATAAGACAGACTTAAAGTTCATGTGGCATGGACTAATCAGTACATTATTGCGATAGAACGCAAAAGAACAATTTTTTTTTACCATGTCCCCAAAGGGGGGTTTGTAAAAACTAACATACAGAGAGGGAATAGGAAAAAAACATGATGGATCGGTAATAAAGGTGTTTGTGGATGGATAAACGATGTTTTGATGCATGTTTTGTTGGCAGAACCAACAAAAATATGGAGGCTACGCATGCTAACAAACCTTCACAGAGATGCTTTGTTTAAATCTTTGTAATGTTTTTTCAGTTGGTTGAGCATCTTGTTATGTTTGTTCATGTGAAGATTCACTGATAAATTAGCAGTTACCTGCTCTGGAGCTCAGTGACTTTACAAAAGGCTTATAAGAGGCCCGGTTTTTTAGGCCGAGAACCCCCTTTCAGAGGGTTTGGTCTCCGAACGACAAATCCTTTGTTTACTAAATCTGTCTGACAAAGCAGATGTTAGCATTTCTGTCACGCAGACATTCATTTCAGTGTTTATTCAAAGCCTTTTCGTTTGCAGGTCCATGTTTGACGTTTTATCCCCTGGCTTTAGCGTAAAATACCCGGTTGAAGCAGACTGCCTCTTCCAAAATGTGTTGTTTTTAGTCTCTATGAGAATTATTCAGATACAAAAAGGTAGATTCTGCCTTTTGTAAAACATTTTATGGAGCTAATCTTTAATACGTCTGTGTCTCTGAGTGAACACTGAAAGTCAAACAGAAGCATTTGTGCTGGCTAACAACCAGGCTTACAGAAAACGATTCATTTGCCTCCCATTCAGTTTAAGCTGCAGTTCTCAGCAGCTTCTGATCCACCTGAATCAAATTAATGCTTCATTAGGCCTCTGCAGAGCTTTATATCAAAAACCAAGCAACTAATTAAGCCTTTCAGGTGCCTTTTAACAGAAATGCATTTATAATCTGCGTTGTAGTGGCTCTCAAAAACCGGGCAGATGACTTCTGGTTTGGGTTTTTAATAACCAGTGATTGGAAATAGAAAGTATGGGCTTGATTTTGATCTTTAGATTCAGATTAGTTTTGTTTGTTTTGAACCATTTGTCTTTTTCTTGATTACAGAAAACGACGCGACTTTTTCAAGTTTGTTGAGGTTCAGCACTGACTGTTTGGTTTTTAAAGTTTTGCTTTTAGTAACTCGATGGATTTGATGAAATGTCAAATGTTTTTAGACTGAATAAATATTTAAGATTTAATGTTTTATTAAAGGTTCTACTTGACATGTCTTTATGTTATTAATCAAAGCTCTGGAAGTACTTAATTTTGTGATATTTAACCTTTCTTCATCTCTTTTGTCTTCTTACGGCTTGGTGATAAATCAAATTTTGGTTTCGAAAATTTTATTAAGGTATTAGAGTTTCTGTATCAAAATAATCATTCTCAAAGTGACTGCTATTTCATCTGACTTTCCCCACTATGGAGAGTAAAGGATATTTTTATTCTGTTTTATTTATTTATTGGTAATTTATTTATCTTTTTGATTTACCTTATATTTTAAAATAAACTATTTCTGTATACTTAAACCAAAATGTTTGATCATTTACATATTGTTTAACTTTTAAGCAGTTCAAACTCAAACCTGTCTGACTCAGGAAAACCCTTTTGGTAAATATAACAACTTCAGATTTTTATACTGGGCTGCAAAAATGCACAATTCTTATTTGGGGGGATTTTGGCAAATTCTTCCTGCATAAGCTTCTTACGCCACCTGCACACAGCGCTTATTCTGTCTGGGGTACACACTGAAATTTCCTTTGTGTACTTTGAGAAGTGTACTTTTGTGTATTTTATCTATTAGCCCACATGTGTCAAACATAAAAAGCTATGGCGGGCCATATTTGGCCCACGGGCCTCGAGTTTGACACATGTAGTTTAGAGGAAAGGTTATCTTCTGATAACACAGATAAATGCAAAATAATTGTTTTTGTAAAGAAAAGTGCAAGTTTAGTTAGTTTCATTTTCTGTCATTGGCTTAAACTGAATCTTGACACCTGTAAATATGTTCTTCCTGATTCCTTTTATTCACAAAAATATCTGACATGAGCTGCTGTGAGATTCTCACAGTTTAACTTTCGCTAAGAATACCACAAATGGCATTTATTCAAAAAAAGTAAGGCAAAGATGCCTCACAGGATTTAATTACTTAGTTATTGGCTGTTTGAGTAGTAAAGCTGTCTGGCCGGTTAACCACGCTGCAATTAGCTGCAATTTTAAAACCATAATTTTAACCTGGAGAGTGAAAGGTGGCTCTGGCTTGTTTTCTTCCCTGCTATCCAAGTTTTTTTTTTTTTTTGCTAGAATAACTGCAAAACAGCCAAAGTTTCTATCCCCTGAAAGAGGGAAAGTAAATTAAAATTCTTGCAGTCAGATGAAAAACTTCTTGTTGCTCTCGATAGAGGCAGACAGTATGCAGAAATTGTACTCAAATAAGAGCAGCACTACTTCCACAGATTTTTACTCTATTAAAATTAAAAAGTACTATTTGGCAAAAAGTTTGCACTTAATTTTTCCTCATTTTGTTTTCCTACCGTGTTGCAGCTCTGGCCTTTGTCCAACACACATTTCTTCTATTGACCCTTTGCAACTACGTCACTTAATCATTCAGGCGCCATGATGGACGTCGGACGTGAGGATCGGGAGTATTGAATAGAGCGACTGAAATTGTTTTCCAAAGTTGTTTTTGCCAGTTTATTCATGGCTTCTACTTGTTCAAGTCGAGTTAATTTGTCTGTAAGCGTAACACACCTGGTTGGGGCTCATAGACGGAGAAATTTGCAAAAGTTGGACATAGCTAGCTTAGAAACTGACCCATATCTCGTCCCTCCTGACGTGTTAGGGTACCATTTGTTTACCATTTGCTATAATGCAATATATGATATTTCTAATCACACTTACTTATGCAATAAATGACCGTTAATCTTCTTACCCTGTAAAAAGTGTTTGCTGCAAATCCGTGGTTACACCGAGGGCTGCCAGTCATTGTGATTAACAGCTGCTCTCCATCACCGCTGCGTCTTTTAAAAGTCATAAGATGAAATGACAAGTTTAGCTTTCCCTTGTCTGTTTGTGCGACTGACCGTGCATTTCTAAAGTGAAATCAACTAAATTAAAGCAATATTACATTACCACATGTGTGTTTTTGACAGGCTTTACAGGAGCGTATTGGTTGTTTTGACGTCCGTCATGGCGGAGCGGGAAGAGTTTCAAAGAGAGCGACGTCGTGTGCAAAGGGTCAGTACTAATAAAGTTACCTTGACAGAGTGGATCAAACATTTACATTCCAGAGTTTCTGGTTCTGCATCCCTTCCAGTGGAGACGTTTTCTCAACAGTTTTAATGTGTTTTTCCTTTTTGTTTGATTCTTTTTTATTTATTTATCTAACCAGTAAAACTCACATTGGGATAACACTTTGTTCCAGACCGACAGTACAGGTTAAGAGAGGGCGAGAAACAGCACAACAATCAAATCACATATTAAAAAAAACAGTTTCCACCTAAATTAACATTTACAGCCAGATGCTTATTCCTCAGAATAATTAAAAACACTTGGAAATTTCTGAGGTTTTATAGTTTAAAATTTACTAGATAAAACCTGATGAATTTGGGGATTAATCTTTGAGTTTTTCTAGAAAAAATCATTGCAAATGTCTGACCTTGAAAAGTCAGAGAAAAATAATTTCTTTAAGAAAAAACAATTTTCTTAAGAAAAAAGTGAAAAATTATTCATACATTTAAATCCTTTAAAAGTGTGTGAAGGACAATGTATTCTTATTATTTAGGTCACTTGCTAGGCTCAGAGGAGTTTGAAGAAAAAATTACAGAAACGTTTTGAGGTTCTGTTCTTCATCGTTTGAACGCTTCATCAACAATCGGAAAAAATGTGCTTCCTGGAACATCTCGTCAAACTACGCAACCCAGTAAACACACCATAAATGTTACAATATTTTAGACAAAATATTCCCGGGAAACGATTTTTAAATTCCTCCGTTGTCAGAGTTGAACCTAACCAGGCCTGTGTTGATGGGGTAACCGAGCAGCACGGCTGCAGAACAACAACCAACAAACAAAGCCATTTCAGGGTCATGAACCCAGAAGGAAAGGAACTAAAGTCCAAGGAAGAGGGCAAAGATGTTGACATATAGACAGAAAACTCCTGTTTCTGCTTGAACTAATTAAAACTCTACAGTACAACAGAGTTTAAAGCAGCTCTGACATCCATTTGAGAGATAAATAGTGGAAGCTACGTCACTCACATGGACACTGTCTTGCAATGCTTCAAAGCTGGAGTAGTTTTTTCCACTTCTAGAGTTACAGACATGCCATACACTTTCTAAAGATCAATATTTTGGCTGCTTTTTAAGGTATTGTAGGTGTAAACACACCATAAGGCATTCACATCTAAACAAACATTAGATCAGAGTGTCAAACTCATTTTCAGTTTGGTCCAAATCCAGATCATGAATGCTCTTAAAGGGCCGGTTGTGCCAGAATGTATTGATAAAACTTGTTCACAAACTGATAAAGTATCACTGAATTCTTAAAATTAAATGTTATTTAACATCTTTTCAGTCCCTCCATGACTTTATGATTCTTTTGTGATTTATTTGCAATACATTAGTACAATTTGTGGTACTAATGTGGAAATATTTGCAATATTTGCTCTTATTTATGACGGTAAATGTGACTTTTTATTACTCGCTGTATAGATCATGGATTATAATCTGACATCAGTTAAGGCTGAGGTAACTGCTTAGTACAAGTAAAATTTTTGACAATTTTTCAGTAATAAACTCCCAGTTATGTATTGGCACAAAAAAGTGCAGGGATTTTCACAATATTTCTCAAGAAACTGGAGGGACTGATTGACATAATTTGGCAGTAAACGGATAAAAACTGCATTGATTTGATTGATAACATCATATTTAAGCACATTTAGTGTTTAGTCTACAATCTAGAGAGCCGCATAGAAAGCTATGACGGGACTTGAGTTTGTCACATGTGCTTTAGAATATGACGGCAAAATCTCATTTTAAAAATTTTAATTCACACACGTAGGGAAATATTTCAATCCTTCATTTCATGTCATTTAATGAAAACCCAAAATTCAGAACATTTGGACCTTCTTTTGCTTGAACCTCTCAGCCAATAGAATGCAAGTGCTGTATTGGGTGCGTTTGTTTCCTTCTAGTGGGTGTGCCTTCTGTCGATTGTAGCAACAATTGATATCCATCTATCCTCCCTCTCCCTTACTCGTCTGTTTACTGAGATGCAGTGAATTTCCACTAAAATGAAAATGTGTGCTCTTGAATTATATAACTCCCCCATAAAAATGGGGTTGAATCTACGGAAACTCTGTCCTTGCTTAAATCGCTGTGCACCAACAATATCTTTAATAACAATGAAGCAAAGCATAACACCTGTGGCCCAGCTGTTCAGCTACAGCATGCTTCAAAGCATCTTTTTTTAATTTATTATCTTAGAGATTTTTAATGAAACTATTTTATAGTAAACCTGCTATTTTGAGAAGCGTTTTTGGACTGAACCCTTGTGCATATTGTGAATAATGAATAGGTACAGCGCATGCAGCATAATCATAACTTTATGTGTAACTGGATGTAAAGGTTATATACTTTAACAAAGCATTGATTGACAAAGTAGACAGCAGAGCTGAGCTGGTAGATGTTTACTAAAAAAGTTTAATTTATGGGAAAAAAATTTTTCCAGAAATTAATCCCATTAAAAGTGTTGAGACGTTTCCAGTTACGTATTTGTTTGCATGTCCAGAGCAAAAAAAAGGTTAAATTTAGACAAAATACTTACAGAATTTTATATAAATTTTTTGACACTGAATAACTCTGTTTCTTAAGGGTTTTTTCAGTATGTAACAATAAACTAAAATCAGATTTAGATCAACATGAAAGTCTAGCGGTGTTAAAGACAGCAGTAATGTACTTTATACCATGTACCTCTAAAATGGACTAAACTCAACGGCTAAAATCTGAACTTTTGTTATAGTCCTTGTGTCTTCAGGTTTTGGTTTTCATGTGTCTTTGTATTTTCAATATTTTCTTTATTTTGATCTCATATTGCCATTTTCTGTTAATTTCTCTGATCATTATTGGTAGTAAGGTATTGCCATATAAATTAGTTCTTTGAGTTTCTTTAATTATTCTCTGTTTCCATTTGAATTTAGTTTGAATTAGCGTTTTAAGTTTTACTTCACCTCTTTTGTTTCAATCATTTACTTTCCCTCATCTGTCTGGCAGAAACTGAGGTTTTTTTAATTAAATTGTTTTATTTGAAGACATTAACAAGATGGAAGTAACTAGAGGTACTAATATCTGTGTTTAGCTCTGAGTTTTAAAAAAATTATAAACGATCAGCTTGTTTTCTAAACCCCATCGCGATCAAACTTATGTAGGAGTCTCAGGCGCGGAGCTATAGGGGGGCCGGCCCGGGCGGGTGCCTATGGGGGCCCGGGTCCGGAGGTGCCAGGGAGGGAGAAATGGTTTCAAGTCGCTTTAATCCATTCCTCCATTGCAGAATTTTACTAAGGTTTTTAAAAACAGCTGTTAATGTGACTCTTGGTCTGGGCAGCTTTTTACGTTTTATGTAACGGAGCCTTTAATTCAGAAGCAAAATCTTGATCCATACGATATTAAGTGGCTGACTACGCTAGTTTTTGGTGTACAAAAGTCAAATTATAACTGCAAAGTACAGCTTAGGAATCCAAACAGTTTTCCCATCCTGTTGATGACCTTGAACTTCTTGGATTTAGGACATAAAAAAAGACATAATTGCAAAGCACAGTGTGTGCTGTCTGCACCAGATTACTGGTTCAATCCGTATCTATACTGGGAACATTCAAATGTTTGCATTAAACAGCACAAACTTTACTCGCTTTTCCATGCAGATTTATCTCCAGTCACAGCACGTTTTATGCATCAAGCGCGGGAAGATTTGAACCGTTTGGAGCTTTTGACGCGTCAAAAGCGTCTGACAAATGGATTCAGCAATGGAAAACAAAGGCTTGAGCGATTTTGACGCATCGCCACATAGACTTTGAATATAAACCAGGTGCACGACACGCTAGGTGTGAAGCAAAATGTCAAGTGTCTGCATTCAAAGTTGACGCGTTAGATGTGAACGCACCATTAGGATTTTAAAATTGTTTTTAAATTATAGTTTTTCTTCTTTCCTTGCAAGTCTGCAAACACAGATGTCTCATTGAAGCCATTATAATGATGCCAAAACCAGATTTGGTGAAACTGTGGATTAAACTGGTTGATATTAATTAGGAATATAAAAGGAAAGTGAAGTCAACCCAATCAGATGAATGTTAAGAATTTAACTTCTTTTATCATACATCAAACATCTGTGTGTCAGGAGACTTTCTTTGTAGTTGCAAGAAGAAAAGTCGTGTTAAGCCGCTGCACCCTAGTGATTTACTACAAGGCCTTCGGCCCCGTTAGTCCAACAGTGAGTAAGCCTTTTCCCTGCCTTTTCTCTCTCCAACCTGCTATTACATGCCAGGTGGATAAGCTCCAGGGGTATGCAGGGTATTTGTCACAGTGATCGAGCATGTAAAGACTGTATTTTCTGAATTTATTACACATGCACAATGTCTGCTGTACTCTGAGCGTAATTTACTGCTACTGTTGGTGCACAGACGCATGCATTTGGACCAGTGACTGTTATATAATCACTGGTCCATACAACAGAAGAGAAATAATGTGTTTGTCTTCTGCAGCATCTTGTTGGGTGAATAAAAGAGCAGCACATGAAAGAGGCATCAGCCCAGACAAACCAGATGACTCAATTGACAGGTGAAGTTGCTGATGGAGAAATAAAAATGAAAGCCTGGCTTTTGAAAACCCAACAAGTGAGGAAGAATGCAGAGAATGACTGCCATCAGAGAGAAAGTTGTTCATAAAGAAAATCCCAAATAAATCCCTTAAACTGTCTTTATTTCAGATTCAGGATGTTTGGAATTACACTTTCAAGTTGTAATAGTCTTATTCTCAGTTTCACCAACTTTATTTCTAAATTCATATTAACATTGATCTCTGAAACATTTTTAGTATTTCATATCACCAACCTTTATTTTCAGAGTTCAGAAGAAAAAGTAGAAAACTCTGAACATTAAAAAAAAAAGATTTTCACTTAATCTGAGAATAAACGATAATTATATGGTACTGTTGATCAAACTGCCAGCTGGCATCTAAAAACACAGTGGTAAGAGTTAGAATGCAAATATTCACACCCTTGCTTGTTTTGTAAAGAGAAGCTATGTGGGAACTCCCTTATAGTTTGCATTTTTCAGGCATTATGTGTTTGTCACCATGTGTTGCCTGTACCTGCCCAGAGCGTGCAGCTTGTGGTGAGCTCTCGATTACCAGGGAATCATCCTCTGCTCTTTCATGTTGCCAGAAGCAAGTTAGCTCCGACTGTTACAATAACCATACATGAGCCAGAGTTCAGGAAATATCAAAACCCAATACACCCAGGATCTATCAGGCGTCCAGAACCTGGACAGCATCCATGTTTTCTTAAGTTCTGTGGTCTTTTTTAATTCCCTCATTCTTTCTGGATTTTTGAGATGATTAGCTTCCTGAAATCACAGTTGCCACTCACTTTTTAGCAATAAAATGCCAACTTGTCACAGTTCTGTAGCTGTTTTTCATATCCCCACCACTAATGGCAACAGCGGATCCCATGTTTATAATTGTATTTGTATTAAAATTACAGCTGCGTGCCACTGAAGTGTTGGGTTATTGCTTCTAACTCGCTCCAGGGAGCAGCGGGACACCACAAGTTCTGGGAGAATGCTGTACGCAAACATCTCAATTTAGGATTAAATATACACAGTTACACATGTGTTGCTTCTATTTATTGCTTGTCTAATTTATGCTTGCTCTATAATTTTCCTTTTAGGTCAATGACCACAGGTTAGCAGCTCGTTTGAATGTTTGAATTAATTTCAAGACTTGCCGCATCTGCTGACTGACCAATCATGCAGTGGATAAAAGTTTTGGGAAAAAAAGCATAAATCCCTCAACTTCAGCAGTTGTTGCTGCTAAGGTTGATGAAAGGAGCACAGCAAAAACACAACTATTATTGGTCTAATTTCTTAAAATAAGACAAAGCTAACTTACTAATTACTAAGTCATGCAAGTTAAAAATTTAGTGTAAAACTGCCACTTCTCTCTTTTCTTTCTCCAAACTGGTAAAAAGCTACTTTATTAAATTAGATTATTTGCCTTCTACATCAGGTTGCAGTCATTCAGCACTTTCTAACCACAGTAATTGTTTCTCTCTCTCTAAAATATTCCAGTCTGTCTTCATCTCTCTCTCTTCTTTTCCTGCTATGTCTGGAATCAGTGCGACTTTCTCTCAGCGGATCAAAGCGGCAGTGACCGAGTCAAAGGAAACATTGTTAACAACGCTGATACCGTGCCGTTGGCCTATTTTGTACAATGTTCCCCATAACAGGAAGCCAAGAAAAATGAGTTCTCCCATAATTACATTGAGCTTGTTTCCTTCCCCCACATATAGTGTTGTTGTGCAGAGATCAAACACTTGAATGTTGAACGCTGATCTCATGCAAGAGGAGGTCTCCAGAGCACAGCAGCAGAAGTTTAATAAACCCAAAAGCTGCTTTATAGGTGGGACCATCAGTACCACACGCATACAAAGGCTAAAACCTCATTTGGAAAAGATGTTGACATTTTCTGCACAAATAGATAGCGGTGCAAATGTTTACCTGAGGGTAAACACTGGAGCAATACTTTCTTTTACTGCAGACTTTCTGGAACATTTTACCTGATTTCTTTTATTTTATTTGACGAACTTTACAACAGCCCAAAAACACAAAATCTTAAGTATTTTACTTTGCTTTTTATTACAAATATCTTAGTACACTTGAAATAAGAAACTAACTTACAAGTAGCTTTTCAGCAAGTTGCAGAAGCTTGTTTTAAGTTGCTAATTGCTTAATATTGGTGAAAAAGTATTACTTCTAGCGGGACATTTTAAATCGCTTAAAGCATATTTTTATTTGTTGGGACTTAATTTTCTGTTGTGATTTTATTTTATTTCTCTAATTTAAATTTTAATGCATTGTTTTTTTCTTTTTCTATTTTCATGAACTTTTTCTACTGCGTTACTGTTTTGTACAGCACTTTGATGCAGTTTTGAAATTGCTTTTTTAAAGTGCTATATTAATAAGCTTGACGGCATTTTTTCTGTTACAAGGGAAATAATTTACCAGTGAACTATTACATTTCCATTTTTTTCATGCTTTTGCATCTTGCTGAAAAGTGGCTTTTGTAATTATTTTCGTATTTTTTAAGTGTGCTAAAATACTTGCATTAGAATCTAGACAAAAATACATGGTAAGATTTTGTTTTAGCAGTGAACTCCTTTACTTCTAAGCATTAAATGATGCAACCTTCCTGCAAAACAACACGACATAAGAACTTAATGTTCACTCCATTAGGTTCAATTGATGCTGGCTAAAAATTAGTAAACGGAAATAAAGTGACATTGCAAATCAATGGTTCATGAAGAACAGCCGTAAAGTTGAGACCAAGTGGTCCATATAAATATTCTCTCTGGTTTGGTTTAAGGTTAGTAGGCAGCCAAAAATTCATGTTTTAGAGAATCAGATTAGAACAGCTGCCAACAGATCAGCATCAGATTGGAGTTTTTTTGGGAAAGATTCAGGAGTTGAATTTGCATTGATGCCTTCTGACACTTCTTACATGAACTCTGAGCAAACTGCTTCTCTGCGTTTTAAAGGGAGACCGGGGATATGATGTCAGAATGGATGCCGTTCAAAACCGCCATCTTGAAAACAGCTGCAAAAATGCAGGGCCACAAAGTGGTCATTAAATGTCAAGGCAGGGATCCAAGAACCTGTTGGAGGTTGTGAGCAAATCTGTTGTAAGGAAGAGTCCTTCTGAAAGTAGTTACTATAAGCAAGTGTTGAAAAGATCCAGAGAAAGTTTATCACAGGTGAAGGAGATAAACCTCAAACGCACAAGCAGAACTTAGTGACGTTTTTAACAGCTCACTGTTAAAATAAACTTAACAAAATTATATATATACATCTATAAAAATACAATACAGCAAGGTTAGAACTACTGGCTGCTTATTTTTATTTGGAAAGTTCACATTTGGTAGGCCTGATATAAATACCTTACAAACTTGAAAGTAAATGCTTATTTCAATAAAACGGAGTAAGCAGTAACCAACATACTAGCCACGATATTAGCACCAATTGAAGTGAATAACACAGCTTCTTACGTTAAAGATCTATTACGCAAAATTCACATTTTACACGTTTTTATACTTCCATTTGGATCTCTACTGCTTCTTAAAAAACCACCAAACTGCTTTTTTGGCAACAAGTTTATGTTTTTTGGTGTGTGGAAAATTAGCCGTTTCAAAAACCTTTGGAATGTTAAGCCCAGCCTGTTGCCTAGCAACCAAACCAGAGCTCCAGCACGTGTGGTCACCTGGTTTTACCGCTGGAAAAGACAAGTGTTTTTTTTTTTTGTGTGTTTTTTTTATTTGCAGTACATAAACCACTTGTTGCATTCTTGTTGGTTATACAGGAGGCACTACTTCTGCTTTTCAAAGATGTTCAGTTGTACAAAAAATTTTGCAGCCATTTTCACGTCTGAGTGTAAACGTTGAGTTGCAGAGACGTGGCCAGCAGCAGCTTACATGGATTTAAAGTGACAGAGACCCTAAAACAGCTCATTCTGACAGGAAAGAACTGAGCAGAAGAATGATTTTGTGCACAAAATGTTACAAACTTGTTTTTTTACAGTCCATAGATCTATCCTAGCCTGTTTAAGGAAGCATAATACTAAGAGGGCACCTTTTCTGTGTTACTCCAGGTAAATCTGAGTCTTGGCTGTGATTATTTTTGATTTCGGCAACATGATTGGGTGCCACAGACTTCTTCAAAGGAAAAATCCCTGCTTGTGTCTAAAAGGACTTAAGTTGTAGCTTTTGTTATAAGCAATGCAAGCAAATATAGCTGTACTCCAAGAACTTGGGTTTGTCAAGCGTCTGACTTTTTTTCTTTGGTATTTAGTTTTGCCATTAATGGCCTTCAACATTAGTCGATTCCTTTGTGTTTTATACGTATTGTAAGTATTAATCTTTAGCTTCTTGTTACTAAGATCATTTTATGAGCCAATCCCTGGCATTAAATATTGACAGCCTTTCTTCCTATTTTCAAAATGCACTCTAATTGTTTTAGACAGCAGATTCGTACATCACTCTATGGTATTTAGATATCATTTGTTAATCATGTTTGGGTTTTTTTGTCTCACTTTATCGGATTATTTTGAATGTTTTCCAAATGTTATGAAACTGGAGCCCTGGGATCAGAGCTCTAATGAAAGATTTACACCCTCGAATGCTGGCGTTTTTATCCCATCAAAAGCTCCATGGGAGAATGTCCTTTACCTTTGATTCAACTTTAAAATTGTGATCAGAGAGGTTTTAATACCTTTAAATCTGTGATTACACACGTTCATTAATGCCAAAGGTTGTAGGGGTTCTCTTTGAAATCATTCATGTTCCTTGAGTCATTAAGTCACTTAATGGCCTATCAAAGCAGCTGAAGGAGAGGAGAATAGAGCTGTTGTGTAGCTAACGAGCATGGGAGAGAGAAGCGACAGGAAAAAAACAGAAAGCGAAAAGATCTTCTGGATTTCTTTTTCCCCCAAAATACGGGAAGGAGGAATCAGAGGTGAATAGCAATTATCTGCCAGTAACTGTAATCAGGTACAGTGTGAGTGACGCAGTGATTGGGCCAAAGGAGGAAGACGGTGACAGTAATCCATGGGAAAATATGGACCACAATGAACAGGTTGTCCTTGCAGATGACAGCAGTGACTCCATCATTTATAAGTGGAAACAGGCAAAAAGGATGTTCATATAGCAGGGAGAAAGATTCAGCTACTGATTAAAAAGTGCAATACGCAGATCCTGATGTGTTTTACCACTCGCATATAATATAAGATTATACATTTTGGTCTAGTTTCTCGTGCAAATATCTTAGTATACTTGAAATAAGACAAAACTAACTTACAAGTAACTTTTCAGCTCAACGTAGGAGAAAACAATTTTGTTTTAAAACTTATAACAAGATTTCTTTCCCCATGTTGTGACATAATCTGCCAGTGGAACTAGAACTGGGTTGCTAGGTGACGGACTAGGGTTGCTAGGTAATGGGCTGGGCTTGGCTGGCGTTGCTAGGTAACGACGTCATTGGAACAAGAACTTTTTCATCAATTTTAAGGAATTACTGGCTTAAAACAAGCTCTTATTTATTTCTTAAAAGTTACTTGTAAGTTAGTTTTGTCTTATTTCAAGTGTACTAATCACCTGAAACTAGACCAAAAATACTTGCTAAGGTTTTGTGTTTTTAGCAGGTAGTGGAAGTACAAAAGAACTCGAAGACCACATTTTTTAAAATTAAAACCTGCCTGTAACATGGCTGCCTAAAAGAAGGGAAAAGTTTTGGATTGGTATCTTTTTCTTCATCCTGATATAAAAAGCATTAAAGAATATGATGGTTTTTAGCTACCAACACAACTGAAAAAGAAAAGTTTTAAAATTCACAACATATGCCACTTAATAAACAATTTCATGAGAGTCTGTGGTGAGGTTTTCCGGTTTTATTCCACATTCTCCCACATTCAGAAATAAATGTTCTATTTTCAGTGTGTGGAGGAAACTTTCCTGCTCAATCGCCTCTGGGATCTGAGTTCAATTACTTTACGTCACCGCCTGTAAAAAGTGATGAGATGAGCCCTGACATTCTTTAAACAATAAGGGAGATTGTTGCAGACAAAATTATGACACAAAGAGGGATGAGTTTTTCTGTGTTTTAAGGGTCTGTGGTAAGTCGGCCATTTTCCTGTCAGTTCTGATGGGCTGTAGTCCGCCACAGCAGCCACACATTGAAAGACCAGAACCCTTCAGTTTACAGAACGGCTTCATGGAAGACAAATTACTGTTTGTTGTTTACTGACGTATATTTTAGTCTGAAAGAACATTTTGAGTACAATCAAAGCGGAACAAGTCAAGAATTTGCCACAAAAGCTGTTTTTCTGGATGCTTTCATTCCGCTATCTGTCCTATATGTTACTTTTTCATGTGTCAAACTCGAGGCTCGTGGGCCAAATCTGGCCCACCACAACTTTTCATATGGCCCTCTAGATTTTAGACAAAAAACTAAGTGTCCTTTAATATTATGTTATCAATCAAATCAATGCCGTTTTTATCTGCTTACTGCCAAATTATATCAATGTCTCCCTCCAGTTTCTTGAGAATTATCCTGGAAATTCACGTAAAAATCAACAAATTGAGCTAAAAACTTTGAGTTTATTGCAGATTTTTCCCTAAAACTGTCAAAATGTTTCTTACTTGTACTAAACAGCTGCCTCAGATTTAATTGATGTCATATTATAGTCCATCATCTATACAGCGAGTAATAAAAAGTCACATTTACCAGCATAAATAAACACAAATATTTCCAAATTGGTACCACAAACACACAAAAATTACAAAATCTCGAAGGAACTGAAAAGATGTTCAGTAATATTATTTAATTTTAAGAATTAATTGATATTTTAACATTTTGTGAACATGTTTTATCAATATATTCTGGCACAACCGGTCCTTTGAGAGCATTCATGATCTTTATTTGGCCCAAAACGAAAATGAGTTTGACACCGCTAACTTAAATAATGAGTCCAAACTAAAAGAAGCATCTTTTTTCTTTAATATTTAACTTCTTATTGTTCTTCCTAAATTTTAAACCATTTTAAAGTCATCTAAATAATCACGATGCTCCAAAGTCACCAGTCTTTTACGAACTAACTTCATAAAACGTTTTTAGCTAAACACTGGATTCATTTCCCACCAGAATCATCTCTTTTGGCTCATCCACTCGTTCACTGTCAGGGTAATAACCTGATTAAATTAAACTCTTGTTGTTGTTCAGGAACCTCACCGTCTAACAGTTCAGCTGGCCTGGTTTCTTCGCAGCACCTGAACACATCCTGCATGTCTTGCATGCTTGAAGGATCCCAGGTGCTAGCTTGCATAAGAGTGCCGCCGACACTTGCCAAACCCAGTTATGCCCGGAATGGGTTTTTAATTAACTCGTACAGTCACTCTTTATCTATTTGCCTTCCCTTCCCCTGAGAGGCCTTATTTCATTACAGCTTATTAAACATCAACGGGGCATTAAGACAGGGAAAGCAAACAATATAATGGATCTATATATAATATTTTTCTGCTCTCTTGTTTGGTTGGTATTGGCAGTCAGTGTCTCACCGACAAAATCATTTTTTGTTTTTTTCAGTTGTTGAGCCAACAGAAACTCAGACTGGTGTTTTGTTAAAATATGTTAAAGTTAAAGTTTTATAATTTCACACTTTTGTCGCTTTTGAAATAAACAGTTATTTAAAATAAACCCATTGTCCAGGGGCCAAATTGTCCAGACTTTTTTTTTATTATAGTGACAAATATAATCTAAAAATAAAAAATGTTGGGTACAACACAACTTATTTCACAAACAAGATTTACATGTTAATTTTAATTGTGTACACTGTAAAACATCTGAAGGTGGTTTAAGTTGAAAATGAAAGTCCAGCTGCTGCCTTGACAATGCAATTTAAGTTAACAAGAAAATTGTTTTGGTTTCAACTTAGAAGTTAAGGTTTATGAAGTTGATTTAACAAAAGACAAATTGTCTAAGCATTGTTTTTTTAAAGTTCATTAAACTTGAATTGTGAGTTTTAACGTCATGCTGCAATTTAAACCAAATAATTATTTCACAATATGCAAGAAAAAAAACCTACCCTCAACAAAATAAAGACTTATTTTACTTTAAAATAATTAAAATTTTAGTTTCGAATTGCATGAACAAATTCGCTGATCTGATAATGAATTTTATTAAATTCTGACCAAAAACATTGAGTGTGAACAGGAAATTATCCTCAAACTGCATTAAAATAAAACAAGAGTCAGATCAATGTAGCGCACTTTCATCTCATAACATAAAAACATGCCGCTAAGCATTCTGGGAAATAGTTCCCACTCTTTTTCTTCTGTCAGCTTTTTAAGTGCTAACCTAAAATCTCTGGTTTATTCAACAAGTAATAAAAAGTTAACACAACTTACTACTGTGAGTTCGTCTTTCACAACCTCACACATTTAGGTTCAAAATCTAAAACTTGATCAATTTATTTGACTTGAACAGTAGAAGACAGTAGACAGAACTAAATGTGGCTCAAATGTTTTACAGTGTACAGAAACTTTCACTCAGGCACAGACACAGGTCATGAAATCAATCAATTATAAATTTAGAAAACGTAATAACCAACCCTGTTTGGTCTGAATTTTTTGTGCAGGTGTGAGTACATCCGAGTGGACTCTAAAACTTTACTCCTGCTACTTTTTGGACTAACGGATTAATCTCAAAGTATCTCGATTTCTGGAAAAGGTTCCCTCAAGCAGAAGACGTGTCTTAAAAGTCATAGCTATTTAGTTCTGAAGATGGTGAGTGAAATAAGAGACACACACAGGTAAAAAAAAAACAAAAGTCTTTCCAATTCCAGTCACTCCTGTAGTTAAATGTTACGTAATATTAATTTACAGAAGAAATTCATGAAACTCTGTTAATCTGCTAAATAAAAAAGGAACAGATTCAAATTCCAGTTGTCATGTTAAAATAACTTATTTTACTTTAGAATATTATCACAATAACATATTTTACTGGATGATAAGTTGTCCCAGAAGTTATTGCGATAAACAATAATATTGTTGTTTTGAGACAATTTTCAAGCAATATAAAGGTAACGGCAACATTTCAAAGAAGAATAAACTCTAAATATTAGTGAAATTTTAACACTGGAACTTTAAATATTGAAGTAAACAACATAAAAAAAACTAATAAAATCCTCCAGGAAAAGGGATAGTTAAGACCAAAACGACAAACTGAAAACTTTTACCATCTAGTTTTTGGCAGAAAGAGAAAAACGCTAAATCATGCAAATGAAAATGATTGAACTCGTTTTAATTCTTCTTGCAATTAATTGATTTATTGTTTATTGTGGCATCGTCATGTGTTGGTCAATTTTTGAGAATTTGTTAAACATATTTGCATTCTTCCAGTATTAAATAAAAGTAAACACATCATCTTATGCTCTTATTAGTTAATAAGGTAATCTTTTCGGATCGCAAAGATACTTTTGCATTTTTGAGGAATCTGAAACAGATGCTGAGCCACAACAGGCTCTCTGAAATAACCATAAATGTTAACTTCTTATCAGTCCACTGGGAACTTAGTTCCTGCCTTCATCGGTCCTTATTTGCTTCTCTATATTCAAATATGATTGGTATTGTAAAATAAGAGCAGTGGCTCCTTGGGGAGCTGTGGGAATTATTTAAGTGAGCAGTGCTGAAATTAAATATTATCTCACTTCCTCTGTATCTCTGACATTTTGCTTTCATCTGTAGTAATCCAAACAACCTAACTGAAGATTGCAAGAGAAGTTTAGTCCATTTTTTTTATTTCTTTTTCTTTTTTGCAAGTCTTCCAGAAGGAAAAAGGTTTGGTTGTGTTTGCTAAAAATCCCACATTGAAGAGAAATCAAAGGACGTAAGTTTAAGCTGATTGAAAAAGTCGTGTTGTGAGGATATTATTAGAACAGGTGCTCACCTGAATAAAAGTTTCCTTTCCAGAGGAAAAAAAAAATCTAATTACATACAATGACATAAGCTGAGGTAGATTTCTAGCAGTCTTTGATATACAACCAAAAGAATGTGTATGATAGACAGTATGTCTATCATATTTATTTTGTCGCATACCAATGTTGTTTTTTTCTGTCACTTTCCTCTCTGTTGGAAGACTGTGACTTTTCAGAAGTGATAAAAATCTTAAATGCTCTTCTTATGTCTTACACCGACACCTACACTGCAAAAACGCAAAATCTTACCACGTATTTTTGGTCTAGTTTTCAGCTGAAACATCGTTGTTCTCTTGAAATAAGACAAAAATAACTTATGAGGACCTTTTCTGCAGGGTACAGGATTATTTCACATTTTTCCCATGTTACAAGTGAAGCAATTTCAGTGGAACTAGAAATTTTTTCATGGTTATCAAATCATTATTGATTTAAAACAGGCTCCTATTTCTTGCTGAAATGTTACTTGTAAGTTAGTTTAGTCGTAAGATATTTTCACAATAAACTAGACAAAAAGAATTAGTAATACTGAATAATGCATCTATTTGTTAAATATCTTCAGTTTATTTGAGGGAAACGCATCTTGAAGGGGATTCTTTTATTTTCTAAACATTTATCAGTTTCCGATTGCTTAATCATCTTTTTATAATACACTTTAACTTTCTTTAGTTCCACAAATTCATGATACGTACTGCCAACCCTCCGCTACATGTGCACCTGCTTCAAATCTGCATTCACTCTGCAACTCCTGCCAGCATGAATCAAAGTCAAAACCAACTCCAGATAAAACTGACGGCTCCATTCATAAAGATGAGTAGTAGGAAATACATTTGAGAGTTTCAGCCGCCTTTTTCCTCGCTGTCTCAGACAAAGAATGAAAATCTTCTGCATTTCTGCCAAACTTTACACCTCAGGTCTGAAACCTGACCAAGTCCGAAAACATGAGCAGGAAATTAATGACATTCCTGAAAGAAAATGGCCTTTTAGAACGAAATCTAAAGAGTTTTGCTTAAATCTCATTGAGCTGGTTTACGATACCCTCTTTGGAGAAGAAGGATTACTTATGTTCTGCTTCTTTGAAAATTGATTGTAAGCCTCTACTGTATGGATAATCCATCGGTTCCTCTATTCCTGACTTATGTGGAAAGAAGAAAAACACGCGGATGGCTGAGGTCAGGAGGTCACGGCATGAAGAAACCGATGGAATCAGATCTTCTTTGATGGGAAGGAAAAACTCCTGACAGCCCAACCAACTAAATGAAGATGGATCTCACTCCATACAGACATTTACAGTAATCTAACAATTGTTTTATTGTTCGATTTAGGATTATTAACAAAGCTGAAATGAGAAATAATTAAATAAACCCAAATACGAGAGGATGTCACAACATCCTGCTTCAATCCAGCCCCTAAGCGGCTGCAAGCCTCTTCTCCACTTGTTCTGGTAATGATTATCCTCCAAGCATGTTGCATTCACCTGTAATTATCTGCTGCACATCAGGCCTATAAACGGCAGGCATGCTCTGTCTGCTGTTTGCTACCAGACGGCTGTCTAACAAGTCATTAAAATGTTTTTTACTGGAGAAATCTGGCAGACTTCTCATACTAGATCCAAAAAATGAGCCCATTACACCGTCAACCGCCTGACTGATTCGATGAGCGCGTTTCCTAGCACCTTTGTTCCCAAACACAAGGAATACAGGAAAACATCCATGACGGATATGGACATTATTGAACTCGGCTAGCAGCAAAAACACGTCCAAAAAAATGTATTTATGAATTTGGTTTGACTGTAGGGTATCCGACAAACTGTCCCATTCTGGATGCATTTCATATCTGTTTCATATTTCTTGGTTTAAAGATAAAAATCTGGTTGAAAATAACGTCACGCCGTCACATGCTCTGATTTTATGCAGTAATGCAAAAAATGAAACCTTTTTTTAACTTTCTGGATAAGTGTCGGCTTTGTAGAATTAAATAAGTGATCGTTTTCATAAAGAGAAAGTGATTTCTGAACATACTTCACATCTCTGATATTAATCACAAAGCTTTTAGGGAAACCAGAGTTTATCTTTTCTGAATGATGTCACCGCTCTTCTCCTCGTTTCTCTTTAAATTAAATAAAAATCATAAATGCCTTGAAAAGCAAGAACAACCTCGAGACAAAAAGTGTTGCATCCTCATCTTTAGCGAACGCCAACAAAAGCCAAGAGATGTTTTCTGAGCTCGGAACATGTCACTGCTGACATGATTATCCTCTGCTTGGCAGGACAGTAAAAATTAAACAAAATAGTGTTTAATACCAAGTGTAACAAGTTTAGGAGTAGTAGCAGTAAAATGTTGAAGATTTAAGGCTTGTCTTCTTTTTTTTATTTTTTGAATAAAAGTTTCAGTAACACTTAATTGGAAGGGGTGTGTATAAGACTGACATAAACATGATATAACACCTGTCATGGACAGGAATGACTCTTCGTAAATGTTTACAACTGTTGTCATGAAGTGTCATTCAGTAAATAATGACACTTTTATTGCAACGGTTCACTAAAAGCTGGATTAAAAGTCAGTTAAAAGTGTCAACTTTTCTTTATTCAATAAATAATGACACTTTTAAAGCAAAGTTAAATTAAAACTTGCATTAAAAGTTAATCTAAAGTGTCAACTATGCATTATTCGGTAAATAATGTGAACATTTGTGCACCCTTTAATGCAAAGGTGCACTGAAAGTTACAATAAAAGTTAATTAAAAGTGTCAACTTTGCATTATTCTGTAACTAATGACTCTTAATGCAAAGTTCAATTAAAACTTGCGTTAAAAGTAACTTAAAAGTGTCAACTTTGTATCAAGAGTGTCATTATTTACCGAATGACACTTCATACCAGTCGTAAACATTTATAAAGACTCCTTGATGCTCATAACAGGTGTTATATCATGTTTATGACGGTATTATACACACCCCTTCCAATAAAGTTTTACCAAAATTTCTGAAGCAGACCGAATTTAACAGAGCTTTGTTTAAAACTGTGTACACAGGACAAGTTATGCGAGCGCATAATAAACTGCTGCAAGTTCATCAACAGATTGTTAAAGTGATGGCGTGAAGGCACTGAGCGGAAAGTAAACGCTGCTGAGTAATGACTGGAGCGCTGGTGGCTGTTTGGGTTTAGATGGAATCACATCGGGAGTGTTGAAAAGAACACATTCCTCCACTGTTCCTTGTCTGCCGCCCAATCGGGCGGCTTCTGTGATTCGGACTGCGCCGGGTGTTATTAGCTTTATCTGCACCAGGCCTGCCACTGAACTATGCGGCTCCTCGGTGCTTCCACTGCCTCGTTTGCAGATAGGATCTGGGCTAAGTTGGAGCATCACACCAACAGCAGGGCATCCAGGAAAAATCTGAGAAAAGCTGCACTGCAAAAACACAAAATACCTGGTAAAACTCTTGAGCCTGTGTCTACTGTCTTCTACTCTTCAAGTTAAATAAATTCAGCAAGTTTTAGATTTTGAACCTAAATGTGCGATTTTGACTTAAAACAAGCTTTTATATCTTGTTTGATAAGTTACTTAAAAGTTAGTTTTATCTTTATTCTAGTGTACCAAGATATTTGTGGATGTTGACGTTAGAGCACAAAGTATTGACCATTTGAACGTGACGTCACTGTCTTTGAAACTCCGCCCTCCCCGCCATGATGGACGTCGAAACAACCAATGCGCTCCTGTAAAGCCCGTCAAAAAACGCACATCTGGTGGCCTAACATCGCTTTAATTTAATACATTTCGCAGTAGAAGTGGTCACAAGGTGCTGCACAAAGAGACAAGGGTGAAAACCAAGCTTGTCATTTGATTTTAATAACTTTTAATGAGGAAAGATGCGGCTGTAATGGAGAGCAGCCGTCAATCATAATGACTGTTAGCCCTCGGTGTAACCGCAGATTTGCAGCGAACACTTTTTACAAGGTAAGATGATTAACATTCATTTACTTTATAAGTAAGTATTATTAGACAGATATGAAATATTGCATTATGGCGAAGGTACGCGTCTAACCGTTAGTAACCATGGAAACAATGCTCCACCGTCATGTAGCCTAGCATGCATGGAAAAAGCTGGTTAGCATCTCGTCTTCTGTACGTCTTTTATCCTGCTCCGGTTTAAGTGGAAACGCTGTTTGTGACATAGTGACATAAATCATGTGGTGTGAATTCAGGCAGAGTCGGTAATTTGATCAGGAGGGACGAGGTAGGGTCGGTTTCTAAGCCAACTTTTGTAAATCCCGCCGTCTGTCAGCCTCAACCAGGTGTGTCACGTTCACAGATAAATTAGCTCGACTCGAACAAGTAGAAACCATGAATAAACGGACGAAAACAACTTTGGAAAACAAATTCAGTCGCTCTGTTCAATACTCCTGTCCCTCACTTCCAACGCCCATCATGGCGCCTTGAGTTGCAAATGGTCAATATTAAAGAAGTTAAGAGGTTTCTTGTTGTTTGTTTTTTTACAGTAGCAGATAAACTAACCCCCTCCATAAAATGTGTTGATGGTGTATAGTGCAGTGAAACAGGTGGCTCATTAAAAGCTTATGCAGCTGCTTTGCTTGCTGGACTTAGACCCCTATTCATCCGTAGGCAGGAAAGGAAATCACATTAACAGTAACCCAACACATTCCTGCTTCAGATGCAATTTGCGCTGCAGCACTTTCACAATACACTTCAATCAGTGCTTTTTATCCTCCCGATATAAAAAATCTCTTCTACTTTGTACCAGGGGGGAAACTTAACATTAGTCTGCTTGACAGATACTTATTTGTGGACAAGGTTTTAATCATGTTTTTGTTTTTCACACTGTGATTCTCATTATGTGCTGCATGCAAACCTCAAACCTCAGCCTTTACTCACCGCTCTCTTGCAGTCTTTACTCGCTTTGATCGGATGTTGTTGAAAGAAAGATGGAAAAAAAGTTACAAGTGGTACAGCGGGGGGGTAATTATTTTGATGTGGTTTTGTTCTAAATATTTGATCTGTGTTGGTGCAACAGCCGGAGAGACGCAGCAGGCTGTAGCAGCCGAGATTTTCCGGTTTCGGTAAATGTGATCCAGAAGAAATCATTAGAGCTGTGTTGTGTCTGCTGGTCTTTGAGGGTGTTTGTCACAATTCATTCTGCTTTGAAGAGAGGAGAATAGCTGGATTTTATTTATTATTAATTTTACCAACACATTTTTACAGGAGCAATAGAGAAAACAATCAAATTATACTGCAAAATCTTATCCAAGTTTTTGGACTAGTTCTTGTACACTTGAAACAAGACAAAACTAACTTAAAGTAATTTTTCTGCAAGATATAGGAGCTTGTATTGGTAATTATTTAATATTGCTTAAAAAGCTTTAGTTCCACAGGCAGATTATTTCACTTATATCAAAACATTTTTACATATTTTAAGTGAAATAATCTGCCGGTGGAACTAGAGAAGAAGATTTTGACATCTTCATGGAAAAGAATCATCCTCAACCATTTAAGTTCATTACAGTTCAGCTTTTATGTCTTCAGTGATGAGCATCTGCTGTGTGAAAGAATCAAAAATAGTTTCCCTCCATATGTTTCAAATGTATCTATAAAGACAGAAGAAGCTTCTGGACTAGTTATTCTGCCTTTAACCTTTTTTATTATATCTAAATCTTGATATTGTAAAGGTGGAAAAAGAGGATTTTTGAGCATCTGCAATATCTTTCCGTCATCTTTAAAACATCCATTTTAACCAAAAATCAAACTTTTTGTTAAAGTTTTACAAGTCCTTGAATGAAAGAAACTGATTTTGAAAATTTATTTTGTATGATTTTGTTATTTTTTGTTACTAATATGAATTATTGTAATTTCCATCAGTAAAATGCCAAAATTTCCACTTAACTTTATATTTTATTTTTACATATTAAATTATTGATAATCTGACTGGAGTAGACTTTTCACCAAATATTTTTTTTACTCTTACTAATTTCTTGTATGGAAACGTTTTATTTTCACTTGAGTAAAAATATGTTCAAGTAGTACTAAACTTATTTGAGTATAATTTTTGGATTCTCCAACCACCTCTGGTGATGTGTCACATATGTAGTGATGAGGATTACTTTCTAAAAACCTGCAGCAGTGAAGGACTCTTTGTAAGTCACATCTGGTAACGTGATCTGTGTTTGGGTTTGCATTGTTGGCATTCCTCTGCGGCTTTCGCTTACTGTATGTCAGTGTTTCACACCGCTGCTCTTCACACACGTCGCTTTGTGCACCGACCCAGCCTGGTAGGAGGCAGAGAGGGAGACTTCTGCATGTGAAGCTGATGCAATTTATAATCAAAACTAAGATGGATGGAGAGTTTATTTAAGCTACTGGATGGTTTCAGTAAATGTGAGAGATCTTTTCTGTAAGAATCAAGTTTCTTTGGCCGAATCGCAGCTATCCAAATATTTGGATGGGTGTGTTTTTTGGAGCATTTTAAGTTTAAAAAAGCATCAGATTTTTTTTTCCCTTCAAACACTCAAAGGGTTTCCTAAAATATCTCTGTAAAATAAGAAGTGACAAAATCTTTCTAGACCTGCAAAATGTGCTAAATTCTGGGGGTGGGGTTTTGTTTAATTTCCCATGACCCACTGTCAAAGGCCAATTGGGTTTCAGCTAGCCTGCGATCTTGACCCAGAAAGCTGAGAGCAGTGAAGTCATTATTAAACCACTAGAAGAGCCAAAAGCAGCCTCACTCCATCAGACAAGCCAGAAAGATATGAAACAATATCTGAGGTCTCAGTTTCTCCAAAGAAACATGTTTTTCCACGTGTTTATTTAGTTTGCAGCTACTTTATTAGCAGAAATGAAGGTAATTTAAAAAGGTGTAAGAGGAATTACTTCATTTTGACTGTAAATAATTCCCAGGGGTTTGGCAGTGAGATACATGCTAACTTAACAGCTGGCTCATGAGGTAACAAATCTGGACTACAACAAACATACAAAGTTCAAACTTATTATCTAGAATATATATAAATTATTCCTGTTTGGATGTAAATATGATACAAAACATATTACAAATGAGAATGCTTAAGCAAAATGGCAAAGTAGCCCCAAAACATGTACACTGTAAAACATTTGAAGGTGGTTTAACTTGAAAATAAAAGTCCACTTGCTCCCTTGAAAATGCAATTTAATCCAACAAGAAAACTGTTTTGGTTTTAACTCAGAAATTAAAGTTCATGAGGTTGATTTAACAACAAGGGACAAAATTAAGGAATTGTTTTCACAATAGGAACTCTTATATCCGGCTGAAAAGTTACTTAAGTTAATTTTGTCTTAATTGAAGCTAGTCCAAAAATTCTTGGTAAGATTTTGTGCTTTTGTAAATTAACTCTGAGTTCTGTGTTTGTAGCAACAAAGTGGTGTAACATAAACTACTCTATACACACACCTCTCCTTTCAGTTTTAACTTCGAGTGAAGTAAAAATATTGGAATGGTGAAACTAAAAATCCAGTTAAGATAAATCCTCCAACACCGTGTGATTGTGCATTTGCAAACTGTCTCCAGGCAAGCACAGAAGCTAATTTGAAAGGATGTGCAGGTTGTCATTGGCTTTGACCGCTCAAGATTTATTGGATCTGAGAAATGTGGAGCAATTTCTGACTGCCTGATGATGGCTGTAGCATGATGGGGTAATAAAATTTCTGGTGGACCAAACCCCTCTGCAGTCCCTTGTTAGCTCATTAGTGGTCGTTTCTTGGTGACTCTTTCGATGTTTGATAAAAATGACTGCCTTGGGGATTTTGTCACAATTTTAAGCCAAACAGTGACATAAGGCTTGGTAAAAACCCACTTTCTGCTTTTAGGTGACTGCAACGAAGACTTACCATCTGCGATTCAGTAACTGAAGCCATTTGTGACTTTGGGAGAAGCTTCACTCAAAATTAAATCTTCTGAACTCTGCTTTTCTGGGCATCATTTCATCTTTTTCTGTCATCCTCAGATGAACTCTGTTGGAACATGCTGCTGCTTATTTCCAGTGGAGGTTTATGTTAAAGGGATCCATGAGTAATTGTTACAATAGACTTTATGTGGGAAATATTTATTTTAGATGTAAAAGCAATACAGTAATAATACTGTAGGTTGTTTAGTTTTTATAAATTTTAATAAAATATTGTCACACAAATGTTGCCATGTTGTTCATGCTCCAGTGCATTATGGGGAAATGACATCAAATGGTACGGACTGTGTGATCCGGTAAGTACTTCTATAGCTTTGTGTCCGGTTTGGCAGCAGCTGTTTAGGGTCTGATTTTTGTCCGGTATCGATAGTGGTTTTACATTGAGCACCAGTGTTCTAGCTTCATTAACATGTCAAGTAGCAATAGTTCTGTTAGCATTTCAAGTAGCAATAGCTCTGTTAGCGCTGCTTGTGTTTGATGTTTCTCCCAGCGTCTGTAGCGCTGTGTCCAGTTCGGCAACAACTGTTTAGGTTCCTGCCGTGGTCAAGTCGGATCAGCGGGTTCATATTCAGTACCTGCTGCAGTACAGCTCTGTTAGCATTATAAAGAGCTTCCAGCTCTACCTGGCTCAGCACAGCATTTATTTTTAGCTCATTAAGGTAATGATAACCTGTTAGAGCCTTTGTCAGTTTTGCTCATACAAATGACTTGAAGTCTTCTGGAGAGAAATATTGAGAGCACAAATGTAGGTCCTTTGGAAGTTGTTTTCTTCTCCAGCTCCTCCCGCTGCGCTCTGCTTACATCCAACAGTGACACAGTGTGGCATTATCTAAAATTGCAACAGTCAAACGCAATATGAGGTTAAATTAGCCTGTGTTTACAGATTCCAGTACAGAATGGACCTAAACATGTCAATAACCAAGGGGGTGAAAAAAATGGCAACCTCCATGGGTGAAAAATATAACAAAAGATGTACATTTTAAAGTAATTATGAGTTTTGGCGTATCATAAACATCTATTTTTTAGTTGATAGGAAAATTACAACACATCTAGGCCAACATGGTCAACTAATTCAGGGCTCTTCACTGAATCACAGAGGTGGTCCAACAGTTCATGTGTGCACTGTAACCTTTTTGGATGGAGAACCATGAAGTCAACCAGACAAGCCTATTTACAGATGAAGATTCCTGGCACCAAATATTGACAAAGTGTTGTGTCAAACTCTTAAGGTCACGCCCTACAAAACCCCACTGCCTTGTTTAAAATCCCAAAATGGACCTTAACTACATTCCTGTGTCTCTCCTCAAACTAAAAGTGTGTAATAAGAGTAAAGAGTTTGTTTATTAAAGATTATGATTACATATTTAGTATCAACACATATGCTTGAACTCTGATATGCTCTGCCTCTAATTTAATGTTATATAAGTGTTCAAATTTTCTGGGAGTTTTTGGAAACTTTAAATGTCTGTAGCCGCCGCCATCACAAATTGAAGCTCACAGTCAACACAGCAACAAACCAATCAAAGAAAGAGTGAATCAGCATGAAAAAACTGCACAAATGACTCCAAAATCCCCACCTCTACCTCATGTTAATAACAGCAGCTGTGGGTATGAGACATCCACCGCACAAGACAAGACAAAACATGATACCAGGTTCACAAGAATAAGACAAAGTTTGTATGATACTGATTAAAGTTTTCACAAAACACAAACTATCTAAAAAGCTGCAAAACTAGTCCAAGGAGCTTCAAACAATAAAGTATTCACTCCATGCCACAAGAACTCGTTACATCACTAATACCAGCATATTCAGATCATAGCCATTTTTATACCCTCTAAATCTTGTTCGGCTGTATGGAAGAGGATTAGTGCCACTGAAAAACAAAAAAGAAATCTGACTTTTTTCTCAGAATTTTTACTTTAAGTTTGAAATTAGTCAGAATGCTGAGATAAGTCATTTTCTTTTTCAGTGGCTTTACTCCTCTTTCATACAGCTCTCTTCTTCAACAACACAATGTTAATTGCTCAGGCTACTATTGGTTGGTTTCGCATAACATCCCATTGCTATACTGGGACTAATGGATTAGCATAAGTGGAGCAACCAGTAGCCAACAAGAGCAGAAAGCACAGAGCAGAAGAGCACCATGAATCACGGCAGGAAAAGGGATATCATCACAACATACATAACTTTTCTTGAATTAAATAGCATGTGTAACTACAACGGCATATCAGGGCTATTGTGGATATCTATATACACTGCTCAAAAAAATAAAGGGAACACTCAAATAACACATCCTAGATCTGAATGAATGAAATATTCTCATTGAATACTTTGTTCTGTACAAAGTTGAATGTGCTGACAACAAAATCACACAAAAATCATCAATGGAAATCAAATTTATTAACCAATGGAGGCCTGGATTTGGAGCCACAAAATTAAAGTGAAATGTTCCCTTTATGTTTTTGAACAGTATATATATATAAGAAGAGTACATATCTGCCAAAGATCTCAGAAATGTTCCCAAAGAAATTTCCTGAACATTTCTGAGTTTCATATTTAAACAAAATTTCTAAGATGAATCTAAAATGTTTACATTTTTTTTAGCAAATTTTCAACTTTTCAAACTCTGAATTCTTTTTTAGAAAATCTGAGCTAAATCTCAAAAGTTCTTTTTTTTTCTAAAAAATTTTGAATTTCAAACTCAGAAATTTCCATATGTTTTCTAGAAAATTTCTTAGATCTCAAAATTTTAGTTTTTTTCTAGCGAATTTTTTACTTTTGACACTCAGAAACAGATGAATTCTCAGATGAATATCAAAAGTGAAAATTTTTCTAGCATTTTTGCTTACTTTTCAAATTCGGAAACCTAATTTTTTTAGTTTTTTTTTTTATCTCAAAACTTTTTTTTTTGCAATATTTTAACTTTACAAACTCAAACTTCTGCGTTTTTCTAGAACATTTATGAGATGAATTTCAAAATTAATTTTTTTTCTAGCAAATTTTTAACTTTTCAAACTCAAACTTCCATATTTTTTCAAGATTTTGGCAGAAATGAGTTCCTTTTTTTCTATCTATAATGACCCTAAAAAGCTGTGGTATAAAACAGCATCACGAAAGCTTAAGCCAGGATATGAACTATTGCCTTACTATTTTACTTCCAATGAATAATTAAAACTCCTCCAGGCACAACCACTGCGGTAAGTTGATTTGCAGCCTTGTTTTTCATTTAATAATAATCTTGGCTGTCAGCACATTGTTATTTGTCAATGCTATGAACTAATCAGAACATTGTAATAAAGCTTAAACAAGTCACAGCAAAAAAAAAAAAAAAAATCATTAGTCAAAGGAAAGAATAAAGACCTGCACAGTCTAGGAGAAATTCTCGTCTGCATTCAGTCATCTGTGAGGTTCAGGCCTGTCAGATCATGTCCAGTCTCTGATTTGCTTTTTCTCTCTCCAGCAAACTTGTTCTTGGAATGGTTTTCAGCAAAAATCATTAGCAGATTGTGTCTGTCTTTGCTTGTCTACGGTTTCCTCTTAAGTTGGGCTTTTGTTAAGCTTGTCACACTATGATGTTGCTTGTTGGAGAGAATAGTGGAGAATTTGTGCCTGCGGGGTCAGCATACTTCTCCGATTTAATATCTCCCTCTGAACCTGGAAGATAAAAGGATTTAATCATGGCTGAAGCAGCTGGAAAATAATCTTCATAACACCGCCTTATTAATGCAAACAGTGAATGTTGGCAACATTTACAAGATTTCAAGATTGTTTGGGTATAACCCAAAACAACTGGTAAAAAAAGACTTTTCATTGCACATGTTTTTTATTTTTTATTGTTTTGAAATGTCTATTATCTGATTTAAACTTCCAGTTGGTACCTAGAATTAGGGAATTAAAATTCCAAATTGAATCTTAAGTTACCATTTTGACTTGATCAAAATTTTTGTACAAAGTTGAGTAATAAATGGGTTTCAAACGTTTTAAACCAAATATCAGATCCTGAGGACGACATTTTTAAATGAAATGGAACATAATCTTAGACTGTTTCCACTTGTCTGGCTTTCACAGTTGTATTGTACAGCACACACCAGTTTGTTGTTCAAAACAATCTCGGTTTTTCATGACAATCTAAGTGTTTCTTACAGCAGACGACTGTAAGAAACACTAAAGCTTTCTTCAGCTTGTTCCAGAGAATGAAGCAACAAGTCATATCAAAACAAAGGTTAAAAATGCACAAAGCAATTAAGAACCTGAGACTTTTACTAACATTCTTGAGTTTTGAAACTGGATGTAACTTGTTATTCTGATGCTCTAAAATGTATTTTGAAAAATGCTGCCTTTTTATATTTATTGTTGCTCATTTTCTTTGCATTTTAGGTGCAAAAACAGTCATATCAATCTATCTTGAATCTTCTATGTGATGCTAACACACTTAATCTTGGGAATTGTGTTTAAACCAGTAAAGCACTTGGTTTGATTTTTGGTAAGGTAATTTCAGTGATTAATAAATAATTTTAGTTTTCCTACGTATTCATGCTCACCTAAAATTTGTAGACTCCATCAAAACAGCAGTCATTTAAAGTACGAAAGCCATTCAAGCCTACATTATACTTTATTGCTACTCCTTGGATACCATTAATCATTTAAACATCTCATCATAAATGCCCGTAACTGAGTGGTTGTAAAAGAGCTACAGATGGAAAATGTTGGTGCAGAGCTTTATTTAATTCCTCTTCCCATAAAAATATGATCAGACGCTTGAAAAACAAGCTGTCATAATAGAAAACGGCAAAAGTCTACATAATAAGTTACCCCTCCCCCCCATATTGTTCTCATCCTAATTTGCAAGTGCACACACATCTTGCTAATTGTTCCAGTGAGGGCCTCGTTTACGATTTGCCCACACATGATTACCAACCGTCACTCCTTATTTTCTCTTTTATAGATATTCTGACTCTGAGCTGTGTGAGAGCGCGCGTCTCTCTGAGAACGTTTGGGTTTCAGTGCGAGTGATACTCTTGGGAATAGCCGCAGCTCTTCGGCACATGAAAAGCGTCGTGTCGCTGCGGCGATGCTCAGACTGTCTGGCTCTGCCTTTGTCCTTCTGACTCACTGTCATCGCCGGCGTCGAGGCTCCTCTCATCCACCGGCCCTCTCCAAGCTCCTGTCTGGAGCGGCGCAGTAAAATCTTTCTTGGGTCGGACCGCATCACGGTTGTCAGAACTGAGAACTCCAAGGGCTGACTTCCAGTTGAGTCCTGAAGTCTTTCCCACTGCCTGAGCCAAAGCATAAGCAAAATATCTGACGTAGATTTGGCAGATGTTGATAAATAAGTTCTCTCAAGCTGCGAAAAAGTGCAGGATGTTTTAAAACTTTCACTTCTCATAGATGTCATCATTAGCAAGGGATCTAAAGTCGGAATAAAACCAACATTAATGTAAAATGTTCTGTTATCTAACCACTTTTTTATGCAGTTCTCTAAAAGTGTCCATGTGGATCATTAAGCAGTGAAAGCACATGATTCTGCTGAAGGGGGATTGTATATCTTCTGGCAAAGAAAAACTAATATTTTTGTAAATATCTCTTGAAAAATTTCCAAAAAGAGAAAAATGTCAGTACCAAACCAATTTATTTATTGAGACGCTCATATCTGTAGAATTTAATCCATCTCATTGATGTTATGTAGTCACCCACAGCAGCACTGCACTCACTGTTCCCTACTGTCAGCTGAAATCATGAACACTGGCTGACTTTAAAAAACCAAACTGTGACCATACAGTATCATGGTTACAGTGTTCATCATGGCTCACTATTCTTCTTCAGCACAAACTGGGATATTTCTGTTAAACTACAGCAGCGGTGTCGAACTCATTTTGGTTTTGGGCCAAATTCAGATCATGAATGCTCTTAAAGGGCCGGTTGTGCCAGAATGTACTGATAAAACCTGATCAAAAACTGTTAAAATATCATTGAGTCCTTAAAATTAAATAATGTTATTGAACATCTTTTCAATCCCTCTAGGATTTCGTGACTCTTTTTTTTTGTGTGTGTGTGTGTGTGTTAAAAATAAAAGTTCTGATTTGGAAATATTTCCGCTTATTTTTGACGGTAAATGCAACGGTAACACTTAATTTGACGGTGTGCACAAGACTGACATGACAGTGTCATAAACATGAAGGAGTCTTTATGAATGTCTGACTGTTGTCATGAAGTGTCATTCGGTAAATAATGACACTTTTAATGCAAAGTTGCTTTAAAAGTTGAATTAAAAGTCCATTAGAAATGCCAACTTTGTGTCATTTTGTTTATAATTACACTTTAATGCAAAATTGGCACTTTGCATTAAAAATGACCCAATCTTGTGTCATTTTTACTTTAAAAATTGTCAATTTAACTCAACATTTGGTGAGTTGCCATAACCCAGTATGCTGGGCCAAACCATCAACCCAACCCAGTTGAGTTAAAATAACCCAGTGTTGGGTTGGTCCAAATTTGACCCAAGTTGGTTTGTTTTTAGCCCAGCATTTTTAGTGTGCATCCATACAGAACGTTAATTTTACTTATTTTTTTAATACCAGCTGGGTAGAGATGCTTCACATTCCTTTGCTTGTAAGTTTAATAAATCGGAAGGATGTGGTTTAATCCTCCAGGCCTGTTGTTTTGCAGAGAGAGAGGAACTGTTGCTGTTGAAAACAGAGATCATCCTGTTCTTAGTAAAACTGCTACATGTCAAGATAATAAAGCTGTGCACCTAAGTGGACATTTGTTGGACTTTTGGGATAAAGGAGAACAAGAGTCGCTGGCTTAAGTTGGCTAAAGCTTTTCAGTTCAACCTGCTCCTGCCATTTTAACGAGATTAACATCTTATTTTCATTAGTGGAGGTATTTTACATCACTGAAGCCGTGTCAGACAAAAACTGTTCCCAAGGACGTAAGACTGAGACTGTGGGTGAAAATGGATAGAAATTCTCTTAACCTTGCTAAAATGTTGTTGCGTAATGATCTTTTTATTGCGTCTCATCTCATGGATTTCACATGTGGGCCATTATGATCCAAGCACAATCAATATTTTTTATTATTACTGATGATTTTATGGAAAAGCAAAATACAATCTTCTGATTGCTCTTCAAATGGCATGCTTAAAACTATTTAGATTTGTTCTTAAATCCACCCTGACTCATTGATTTAGATTTATGTCTCAGTGAAAATACTCATGCTCTTTGACTGACATGACTTCTTCTGTGGATTAGCTGTTGAAAGGTTCGCATCTGTCCTAATCAGCTGTTTTTCTCGCTGCCTGCTCTCTGTGATGAAGCGGTAATAAACGTGACTCCCTGCTGAGCCTAGAAACCAACACAAAAAAGAACTCCAATAAGCAGATTTCACTCACTTTGGCCTCAAATCACAAGCTTTTGTTCACTTTCTTTGTCTGAGCGGACGCTGTGGACCACTGGGGAACCGTTTAACCATAAGGAGGAAAAAGAGAGAAGTGTACATGTTACATAACTTTTTCCAAACTGAAACAGATTCCTGGAAAATTTGCTAATTCCTTTTTTTCTATTTTTTAATCCACTTCCCAATCCATTAAAAGTTGGACAGCTTTGATGTGATTTCCCCTAATATAGTTCTGGCCCATTTGCTTCTAATTTGATGGTTTGTAGCACACTCCATTTCCTCACTCTGAACCATTCACAGAGCTTTAATCGGGCACTTTTCTTAAGACTTTGAACCAAAGTTTTGGAGCATGGGGCGTGATTGTGTTGAGAACAAATTCCTTGTATAACTCTGAAATTGCTAATAATAGGGTTGGAAATCTAGATTAAGCAGAGAAATGTGTTTAATCATGGACTCGGGTTTAATAAAAATAGATTTGTTTGTTAGCAAGCTATTGTTGTGAATACGCCACAAATTCCAGAAGATCATCAAAACAAATTCTTGGATGCAAGTTCAGATTCAAGCTTTTCCAATTTTAATGAAGTGGACGAAAATCACTAATGTGTCATTTTCTCAATTTAGTTTAAGTTGCACATATTGAACCAGTCCAAAGCAAAAGGCCTCCACATCTGGCTGCAGTGATTGCTAACTCAGCTGTCTTCTGTTTGCATGACTCAAACTTTTTACTTTGAGATGAAACTCGGCACACTTTGCGATTTTATCACCATTCGTTTGGACAAAACGAAAAAAATGCTGATATCAGAATGTACATCGCATTTATTTGATACAACTTCTCCTCAGATTTGTCACTTTTCTTTCTTTCATAATTAAGCAACTCTTCTGAATTTTGACCAATCTCTTTAGACCCCCAGCCCCGTCGAATTTAACTTCCTGTTTCTTGAAGTCTCTTGGTAAAACGTGACACAGTAAAATTAGCCTTGTTCTTTCTTTTTTTGCAGATTTTCTGCAGGATTTGCTTATCCTGTGCACACTTTTCATGTTAACTCTTCTTTTTCACTTTGACAACTCTTCAGGACGTGATTTCATTTAAATTTTATTTCTGTAACTTACCTGAAAATGTTATTTGCACTTTAAAAATCCTGTCATTTTGGGAAAGCTATGTGCAGCAATTTCAACTTTTTTGTCATCCATGTTATGGCAAAAACAGAAATCTCAACTTTAACCGACACTTCTTGAAAAAGGTGCTGCGAACGATCACAAAAAACAAACAAACATTGCAGTATTCTGCGGTGCAATGCTAAATATTTCCAAAAACAACTGTGACTCCAGTTTTCTTGGCCTCTGCTCACAACTTTTCTCTCACTCATCAACTTCTTCAGCTTCCATTTGAAGTAAAATTAATATTCAACTCATAAAAACGGCTTCATCATTGTTGTGCTCTTTAGCACAGATGGTGAAAAAGCCATTTCTGCAGAACCATTTCTAAGATTTTTTTTAATATCTACAAAGTTGTGCCTTGTTTATTATTATTTTCCACCTTGTACGTGACACATTTTGCCTGTTTGTGTGACTTGGACCTATGAATCACTCGGCCTTTAAGCAGTTCCTGAACTCAACTTATGAACCAGTGTTGTTTTGAGACATAAAAGCATCAAATAACTGTACTGTGAATCCCTCATACTTCATTCGCAACACATTTCAAGCCTGAAACTTCAGGAAATACGATTCATTCATATGTCTGTTGTGTCGTCTTTGCTCATTTCACATCAGACGCTCGGTCCACTTCCTCTCAGCAGCTGCCTATAATCCACGCCATCTTCGTCTGGCACACAAGCCGTGAGTCATCTTACCTGAGGCTGTTTTTTTTAGCAGGAGGAATCCACCAGATGAACAGTTTTTGGAAAAGAGGATCTCTGGCTTCTGGAAATTGTTTGGACGTGTTTCCATAAAAATAAAAAAAGAACGTGCAATTTTAACTGTAGAATTATGAAACAATTATTCCTTCAGTTAATAACTTGATCAACAGTTATGCATCTTAGGCATGCATTACTGAAAGGTTAGTGATAATCAGCGATGAGAGAGATGAACTTTGAATGAATTGAACACCTTGTGCAGACATTTAAATTTTATTAATGACCTTTTACTGCCTGATTAACGTTGGAAGTATTTTTGCTGTCTGCTTTCTCAGGATAACGCACCATAAGCATGCTTTTAAATAAATTAGAATAATTTCATCAGATTTTACTGGATAAGAACATGAGAAGCCCAAATCTTCGCCATGCCAAAACGGATGTATGCAATTTATTTTCATTAATTTTTTTATTTCTTGCCTATTTTATCTGAAAAAGTATATTTCCAAATACTGTCTGGCTTTTTCACATGAACATTTTTTAAGTTACTTTAAAATGGTTGCCTAACTAATAACATGGAGGCAATAAGACCAAACTAGTTACTCATTTTACTTTATTTTTATCTTTTTGCATTTTACGAGTAAACATTAAGTGAACTGTAGATATCTTTTTCACATATCTTCTCCCATAAAACAAGATGGACCAATCCAATCATGCTTGATCATTAGCCACATCCATCAAACATCATTGCACAAACTGAAAACATTTAGTTTTTACTTACCTCCCTGTTCTTTTACGATACCACACCATAAAAAAATCATAATTAGTTCATTTTTGTTGTGAATTCATGTATGCCTATCTGAATCGTTTTATGGCATAACTTTCTGCAACAGTAAAGTCTTTGCTTCCTGTACACAGACGTGTCTATTTCCCCATGCTGAGATAATTGGCGCTTGCGTTCCTACGTGGAGCCCAGAGCAGGAAAACGCCACGCTGCTACCAGCCTCTTACAGAGCTGGGCTTGTTCGCAGCGGCGGCGGTGGGTGGCCTGAGCCTCTCAGACTGCAGCAGCGGGCCAAGGGAGCTGATGAGGTCAATGCCAAGCAACACAGGCAGAAGATAAGACTGTGTGTTTATGCAAACCGTGTGAGAAAAGTCACACACAAGTCTGGAAATGTTGCCTTTTGAAAGCATTCGCCGTTCTTTAAATGGCTCGCTTTGATTGGTCAAAGTAATGAGCAAAGTGAAGATTACGGTCAGTAATTTGAGCATTAGAAGGTTTCTGATGCATGATGGGTGGATGGATGAAAATTTACCTGGCTAAATATAACTAAACTTCATTAAAAGTAAACATTTTTAATTAGTAACACTTTAGTTGAAGGGGTGTCTTAAGGCTGACGTAATACTGTCATAAACATAATATAACACCTGTTATGAACATAAAAGAGTCTTCATGAATACTTATGACTGTCGTTCGGTAAATAATGACACTTAATACAAAGTTGACACTTTTGATTGAGTTTTAATGGAATTAAAAGTTTAATTATTTACCATGACAACAGTTCATGACAGGCGATATGTCGTGCTGATGACAGTCCCATGTCAGTCTTATGCACAACCTGTCAAATAAAGTGTTAACAAATTATTTTTATTATCTTAGAAAAAGATATCGACTGAGTTCTCACACATTATTCCTGACCAAATACCACATGCTTCAGACTCAAATTTACAGTTTTACCATATAAATTCTCCATAAATTTAAAGAATACATTTCTGTCAAGGTCAGGCTTACACAGATGAGATGCAGATTGGAGAAGCAGAAGACCTAATGGATAGATAAATGGGGAAAGATGAATGGATAAACAAATGAGGAGGAATAAAATCTGAAAATATGAAATACTTTTCCAGGCTTGTTCAGATCTGGGAAATACTTAAAGGACTCTCATTTTTATAACGATACCATCTGGGCATTGAAAAGGGAACTATTGTGTGCCAAAACAGGTAAACCCTCCTTTCATCCAAACCCAGCATTACACAAGTTTTTCTCATTCAAAAGTTTTTCTATGGATCTAAAAGAAATTATGAAATACTGTCTGTTTTTTCCCCCAAGTTTTATTAATACTGTACACTTTTAAAAAGCCAAGTCATTTTTTCACTTTCACTCTTAAAAATTTCACCCTCAAAGCAAAGTAACTCCTATATTTGTTTTTAAAAATGCATTTTTCTTACTCTGACTGTGTGTATGCTCCTGTTTTCTGCACATGCGTGTGTACGTTTTCGTTTAGTCTCTAAAAACATTCCTGTTCTGTTCTGCACTCTGCACTTTCATAAACTGCTCTGAAGAAAGTGCAGGCCTTGTCTCAGCTACGTGAGAATCTAGAGAACTGTTTTATTTTACCAAACATCCTGCGAGAACCGGCAGTGGCAAGCATAACCCTTTCTTCCTTTTGGTGAAGTTGGAAAGAGAATGGAAAGAACGAGGTGGACGAACTCTTGAGATTATCAATGACTGTCAGCGCGAAAGGAAACACATGCTGTTTTCTGAGTCTGTTTTAACACGGGACCACTTACTGTCTGGAGAATTTTCTCTTTGTTTGATGGATTCAAGGAGAACTGGTGAGTTTATTCCCAGAGATGGAGGCAGGCGCCTTACTGCTGCTACCTAAAGAGTTTTATTACTATGATGACATTACAGCAGACTCAGACTTTACTCGTCATTAACAATTTACTAAATTGTAATGTTTAAGGACTTAACCACTTAAATCTTGACTTTCCTTTCACTCTGGGCATAATAAAAAATAATCTGCAAGCCTTAACTTAAATAATTAACCATAGTCTAATGAACAGGTTTTGCTAAATACTTCTCCTTAACACTTATTTATTTGCAATTGAATAAAACACATAACACAGCTTCACAGCTTGTGTAGAAAAACCAATCTGTTCCAGTTTAACCTCTTGTCATGCCTTCAAGACATTACGCAGGGCAAATCTGACCCACCCACCTCTTCTGGTTGCCCGCCTATCAGACAATGAGAAGGGCAAGTTAACCCACGAGAGCGGCGGAGTGAAACGAGACTCATTTTAACGTAAAAATAACTGTTTATAAATCACATTATGACTTTCTCTAACATCCGCACAGCTTAGCTACTTTTTTAGGGAACATTTCTGAGTGTTTGGTTCCAAGATACACTTCTGTAAATATGTTGTTTCATACCCAGATTTGGACAGATTTTGAAATGGTTCCGGTTGCCCAGCAACACCCATCAACTGTATTTTGTCAGTCGGAAACGGGTAGATTAATTTTTATAACACTTAAAAATGATTTAGTAGCTTAAAATCTATTAATGTCTTGTGTGCTTTCTGACCAAAACCAAAACCTGACGCTGGCTGGACTCAGCTAGCATGCTAGAATGTTCAGATTACGTGAACGTCGTTCCGAACGTGCGCGATGACGTTTTCTGGACGTCAAAATAAAACACCAGCAGAAGTCCAGCGGACTTTCAGTTGAACGTTCGCTGTAGGTCAAAATAAAATGCTATAAATGGTTCTGCCAGGTGTGTGGAAATGCTAACATGGCAGCAATTTTCACTGAAATGCAAAGTTTTCATGCAACAAATTGGAAAATTTATTACAGCTACTTAAAACACTTGGCAGATAATTTATTAATTTCACATTATTAACACTAAAGATAACCAGGACAAAAAAGGATCACACTTATTCATGCATAAGACGTTAATGAGCCTTCCTTTGAACAAAGTAAATTGGTACAGTATCAATTTTAATAAATCACGGCGAAATCAGCACTTAAAAACCAACCACTGCTTAGAGATATGGATTTAAAAGAGATATTTACACCAGAACTGCTCCAAACTAAGGTTTTTGGTTGAAGTTGGATTTGTATTTATGTTTGTTTCCATATGTGCAAGTTTGGTTCATACCAGCGTTTTATTCATTTAATGTAAATAAATGCAACTCTATAACTAGAATATCCTTTAAAAGAGATTAATATTTGAAATTGATTTATTTCCTTGAAGAATAAAGGTTTATATATTTTATATTTCAGGTTATGTAAAAGCTAACTAACACAAAATGGAGCTTTGTATGTGATCAATTTCAGGAAATGATTTGGCACCAGCCACCCAGTGCAGTCCAAACATCGACTTTACCCCCTGATGCTTCTGAGAAACCCTCAGTCATCATCCCAGCTTTATCTCCTGCTGCTTGGCTTAGATGTTGGATGTGTGTCGCATGTGTCTGTGGTAGATTTCAGTGTGAAACTGCACAAACAGGAAAAGTTGATTTCCTTCCACATGGAGAAGATTGGCACAGGAAGTCGTCGTTCACACTCTGACAGAAGCTGTTTGTACATATTTGGTTTCTCAATTCAGAGTTTGACAAAAACTATTGTGCAGCCGAGAGACCACATTGCAGAAAAACTGAAGGATCCGCCTTTGTTGTGGTCGGACTCTCAGCTCATCGGCCTTCATGAGTGTGTGAAGTTAAACGCTCCTTAATGTGGGAATCAAAAATACTGAAAACACTCTCATTGAAACTCAATTAGGTACAAAGTGCTGGGTTCAGATGTTCTGGAAATTAAGATTCAGTCCACAGTTGTGGTATTTTAGAGAAATTAAGAGGAACTGAGCAATTATCATTAAACACTGATGGTTGACTAAACAAAAGCCTTGATGATAAAGGAGGAACCGACAATAACATAAAATATTCAGTCAGGACTTTGGGGTTTTATGCATGTTTATTATTGTGACTTCCAGTAGAATGATTTCCTTTTCTTTTTATCTACAATCTGCCAACTTAAGTATTGGTTAAAATATGGATTATTTTGACTGCCTTACTGTTTTAAAATGACATTAGGAGTTTCGTATTGATCAATAACAGATGTGTGCCTTCATGGGTAGAAAACAAAGTTCACTCTTGACACAAACCGTCGCTATTTTATGAGTGAATTTGTTTTATTACTCACCTGTGAACCTTTGACCTCCAGCACCAGCCTATCCAAAACAAACATCCTGCACAGGTAAAGGATTAGGTTTAAACCCAATTAACATCATGACATAAATATAAACAACACAATTTAATGTCAACATTAGGAGGCAGTTTCAGCAGGTCCAGATAACCGAGTGACAGCAGTAAGTCATAAGGTAAAGATATTATTATTGAGTGAAAACCTGCTAGATGTTCAAACCCAAAGCTGCTTTATAACTGGTTAAAGTTTGAGCAAGTGCCATATAAGCTGCATTCATGGCTAATGAGAGCTTTCCATTTTCTTGGGCTCAAGCTTTTTGGGAACCAAAAGTGAGGTTGAGGTTTTCTGTGTTGACTTGTTGTGCAGTGAATTTAACATTTAGGGGATATTCTGTCGACTGCCAGATTTAGATTGATCACAGGATAAATATTCTATAGTCCTTTTTGTTTCACCAAAAATACAAAAAAAACATTTGAATAAAGGCTTGTGAAAGTACACTGCGTTTCTCAAGCCTTTAATAAGGTCATTAAAATATTAATGCTGCTGATAGATTACAGGAAGCGTGTGCTAAGAAGCTTCGAGACGGAGCTTTGTGTTTCACCATTTAGCTCACCATACAACAACGAAACTCACCTTTTAGGTTTTTCTTTGGACATGTCAGTAATTAGTGCTGATGTGATAATTGTAAATAATTAGGATCTCCACATCCAAGGTTATCACAATGGAACCAAAACCCTCCGTTACAAAACATGGGAGTGTGGAAGGCAGCAGCTAGGACCAGTGCCAGCAGGAACAATAGTTGCTCTGTGTTTCTTTCTTGGCTTTGAAAGCATCACTGGGTTCCTACGGTCGCCTTCTTGTTTGGGAGGCATTCCTCGCATTCTGCAAGTCCACAGTTTACACGGTGGGGACTGATATTATGGACGTTTGTTTTTTATTTAACTTTAAAGCAACCAATAGAATCCTTGAAATTAAATATTACTGAACATCTTTCATGAACTTTAATTTCTGAGTTAAACACAAAACAATTTTCTTGCTGACTTAAGTTGCATTTGAAAGCAGTTGGTGAACTTTTATTTTCAACTTAAACCACCTTGAACTGTTTTACAGTGTACTGAATTTTTTATTAGCAGTGACTTGCTATTGGAACTGAAACAGAGTGATTCAGAGAAAGGAAACCACCTCATCTGACCTACTGCAGGCACTATTAATTATCCTTTCTAAGCTTTTCCCCACAATTAGAACTCAGAGTTCCAGGCTGTAAAACTCTTAACTCTGAATTACTTTGAGCCTGTTAAGTTCAACATTTAATTACCGCAAATTGACTTGTGAAAATTCAATTTTGTAGGATTAGTCTGTCCAATTTTTTCTTGTTTTTTTTTTATCTTTATGATCTGTGTTCTGGTTCTCTCACTTAGGTTCTCGTTTTCATCAATTAGGCAGGCAAATACGACCCAAATCAATCAATACAGTCCATATCTTGTTTAATATCGCATATGAATTTATCATTCTGAACGCTCATGTTGCATTTTATCTGAGTTTTACGTCACTGATGTGAGACATGCATCATAATTTTTCACCAGAGGAAACCAGATGCAGTAAATCTGGACGTAAATTGAAATGTATAATTATACAAATCCTGAACTTTCTGAAAAAATCTGTGTCTCTGAATCGCCGCTCTTGGTTCTGACTGCATCCAAAAAGACTTCCTTGCTGAAGTTGCAGTCAATGTTCCAGAAAATGCCCCAACTATTAGTTGTGCTTTCTTTTTATTAGCTTCCTTCATGTTGTTATGAACTTGTGAAAATCACGTCTTCTGCCATTGCTCAACGACTCCATCCATTATTGCGTCCGTAAACAATGTGCGGCTTTGATCCTTTGTTCCCCTGCACGTGCAGGTCGCTTTGGCGCTGTAAACTGGTCACACAGAAGTCTGATTGTGGTCACATTTAACAAGTTGTTTGAATAAACATTGGGTTTTCAGCAAAAAATCAAAACTGAGTAATAATACCTGCTATTTTGCTCTTTTTGCATTTAGTTTGGACTCTTTATTTTTGTGCTTTTCAATTTGTAATGTATTGTTTCCATCATAATAAGATCTGACAAGCTCAAAAAGGAATAAGAGTCACAAACAGTTGAAACTCAAAAAGTGACTATAAAGTACATTTTCATTCGTCAAAATACTTAATATAAATAAGCTGTAAAATAAAAACCACTAGCCTGATGAAGCTAAGTGAGGCCTAAATTTAACGTTTTTGTCTAAGTGAGTTTTCCAACTAAGCGAAACGTAGAAGTCACGGCTCAGCTTCTTGGTTGGATTCCTAATGAAACCACATGGTTGCTAAATGGCATTAAAAGAAGTGCTGACGTGTTTGTGGGATGAGCAGTGGAGCGTTTGTGCCTCTGACAGCTTCGTGTTCTTCATGCAGCTGTTGTGATATGGGGACGTTATGCGTCATATCTGCAGGAAAATAAGAAGTTTGATACAGCGTTCTTATTTAAAAGGGCATTACCAGCATATCTGTGTGAAAAAAAGGACATAATTTCCGTTTGTAACACGACTGATGTCCATATCTGGGCTCTGGCAGCTTTTTATTTGACAACAATGACGGTCTTCCAACAAACAAAACAAACTAAATATCTGAAAACCTTCATGCCTATAAAAGGACAGAGTCAGTTGTTTAAAAAAAAAACAAACAGTTTTTTTCCCATGAATGTCTCTCAGCTGAGAGTGTTTGGCCTCATGGAAAGTATTAAGACATAAGTTACAATTTGCACAAGAATCTGAATTAGTTTATTGACAAATAATAGAATGATAAATTGTAAAAAGTGAAGTAAAACCTCAGCCAATTGATCCAAGTTATCGATTTTGCAGCAATCCAGACTCCTGAGCAAGCATGTGGGGACAGTAGAGAAGAACGACTCGCTTTTAACAAGAATCTGCAAAAATACCTAAATACAAAAACAAGTGAGGCACTGAAGACCTGAGTCACTTCCTGTGGTGAATAAAAAGCCTTTTATTTTAGGAATCCTTTGAAAAATTGTGATTTAAAAAATAATTTTGAGGAACAAGGATCTCAATAAGGATTTTTTCAACTTAAAAGCAGAACATTCATTCATATGGACAAAGTTTATATTGTAGTAGTGTAACAAATGTATGTTTTATGAGCTTATTAAAAGAAAACAAACTTTGTTTTATTAAAAAAAAATATTTTGTTGATTTCTCCTAAGCAAATGTCAACCAAATGTTGATTTCTGAACTCTTCCTGAGTTAAAACATTAATATAACTTGTCCTCTTTCCTTATTCTGCATCTTTTTTTGTTATTTTGACCGTTTCTCATTTTCTGCAAATAAATACAAAATTTTTGTTTGTAATTTCAGAGACATGTTGTCCGTTGTTTACAGAGTAAAAGAACAATGTTCATTTTACTTAAACATAAACGTATAAAAAGCTAAATCAGAGAAACTGATCATTTTAAGTGGCTATTTAATTTTTTTTGCAGTTTTGCTTTCAGGTCGTTTGGTTTCTGCTGAGACTGCGAGTGAAAGTTCACCTTAGATAAAATTTAACCAAAGTGAGAAAAGCTGTTTGCAGAGGAACCCCACACAGCGCTGACCCGTTTCTGCTCCTGCAGGGGATTACATTCCTAACAGATGACTCAGACGTAAAAATTTAATTTGTCATATTCACCTGGCCGTATAACCAGCCCAGAAACGGTTCCACCGGTCGTCTTGTTTTCCATCTTTGCGCACATTAATCACCTTAAGCAGCCGGTAAGCTACATGATTCATGCTGGCGTTTACACCAGTATCTGTGCAAATACATGAGAGGCGTTTGATGCCTCGCCGAATCCAAAATAAATTTATGAAAGCCTAATTTTGAAGCTCATTTAGTCATGTTTATTTTTATTATAATGTGCAGATGTTTGAGCTGATTAGACATTAATCCCTATGAATTTCCCAGAATGCTGCTTTAATGAATTACTTTGAAGAGTTCACCTCGTGATTTATCGTCGCCCTCAATAGAATAAATAATTAATAACTAGTCCAGCGTGTTATTAGAAAGCCGGCAAATGGGAACGGGCGTACATTCACAGAGTTTCTTTACAGACTGACGCAGTATGGCAGGGGTGTCCAAAATGCGGCCCGGGGGCCATTTGTGGCCCCTGGACCGATTCTGCAATTCAAAAATGATAGATGCAGATGGAGACTTTTAATTTGTAATCAAGGTAAAAACTGTTATCAATATAATTTTCTTTGTGTTTTTGTAACCAAGCTTTTCCAGAGACATTTGCTGAAAATCCAACGTTGCTGCACCCCGTACATTTTTGCCCAAAAAACCCCCATCTCAGACAATTCATAGAAAAAACAAGGAAATTTGTTAGAAAAAAAAATGTCTGAATTTCAAATGTCAAAAAATTTCCATTAAAAATTTGTTTTCTAGACAAATTTCTGAGCTTAATCACAAAATTTCTGAGCTTTTGGAGGAAATTTACTCCTTTTTTTCTATCTACACTAGCCCTAATACACCGTCATAAAAAATCCCTTTTAAGTTTTGGATCTACAATAAATATGGAGCCACTTTATTTGCTTGATTTTAAGTTTGGTTTTTGGACATTTAAGTCTACAATTTTGCCCCTTTTAGCAAAAAGTTTGGACACCCCTACAGTATGGAATTTCAGAAAAGTATTTTCAGGAAAAATAAGTCATTGGGAAACAATAGAAAAATGTTATCTACATTTTATTTCCATCCACTTATCTATTTTTAATCATCCATTCCTCTATTTATTTCTTCTTCATTGGTTTTCAGAGGTTCTGTATCCAAAGTCTTACCATTTTTGCCATATTTTTCCTCAAATTTCATGAAATTGATTATATTTTGCCTGGAAACCAACTGAATTTTAAACTGGAGAAGAATTAAGTTTTTACAAGAAAATGTTTTGGAAGCATGTAATCGTCTTTTACAGCTGTTTTCACATCCATTTTCTGATTTAAGAGAATAAATCGACACCACTTCCAGTTGATTGATTAATGACAAGAATAATTGTATCGGCAAATATGATGTAGTCATCATATTTGTTAGTAACAATTTGCTCAAATTCAGCAACAGAGGGTAAAAAATGGATGAAAAAACCAGTAGGAAAACTGTGATGAGCTCACCTTTACAAGTTGCTTCGTAAAATTCATAATTTTGCTACGGCTGCAACCAGAATCGTCTTTGTTTGCCCCAGAGGAAAAACCCTGCAGAGGAAGATGAATATAAGCTTTAAAATGTGTTTTACTTGTAAAAGAAAATGCTTAGCGGATGTTCCACTGTGTTTAGGTCAGTAAAATATGAGAATGATGCTCTTGTGAACGTCAGGAACTCTTGGGAGTAGAAATATTTTTATGTTAATAAGCTTGCTTTTGTTTAGACAAATTCGGAAAAAGATTTTCACATGAATCTTTTGCCAGGTGAAACCTAAACTAGCCTATTTGACAAATGCCATGAAAACCACTAAATTTGTTCATTTTCATGCCAATCTAATAACTTAATGGGACTTTTTGTGCTGCATATGCTTGGCCAGTTGGCAGCACTGAACTCCTCTCTTTAGGCTTCCCCTGCCAGTGAAGGAGTAGTCACCAAAATGTTTTCCTTAAAGATCTGAGTGCAAGGAGACAGAAAACTCTCCTAGATGAATCAGGAATCTGTTTAACTCCAGTCATTTCTTGCAGGAAGACTAGAAAACAAAGATCTGCACTCATTTCTTTGTTTTCCTCAAAGAAAACTCATAGATGGTTGATCTATGAGAGTCTCCTTGAACTCTCATTTTTGAGGAAAACAAAGATCTGAGTGCAAGGAGACAGAAAACTCCTAGATGAATCATGAAACTCTAATCGGTTCTTGCAGGAAGACCAGTATTCTTGCAGAAGGTCTAGAAAACAAAGATCTGCGCCCTGATCTTTGTTTTCCTCAACGATCTGAGTGCATGGAGACAGAAAACTCTCCTAGATGAATCATGAAACTCTAATCGGTTCTTGCAGGAAGACCAGTATTCTTGCAGAAGAAGTCTTGAAAACAAAGATCTGCACCCTGATCTTTGTTTTCCTCAACGATCTGAGTGCATGGAGACAGAAAACTCTCCTAGATGAATCATGAAACCCCAATCGCTTCTCGCAGTAAGACTAGTCTTCCTCCTTGTCTTCCAAGGGCTCCAGCCTGATCCACTGTTGATGAGACAGTTGTGATGACACCCACCCATCCTTCTGCTGTTGTTTGATAGTAAAGTAAGGGCTTTCCTGGAGAATATCCCCAGGCAGAGCGCTCTGTCCTCGTCTTTGAACATTCAGCGGGTTTACATTAGGAAGACGTGAGAACAAAGGAGTCCAGGGGACGGTGCGCTCCGCTTTCTGAGGCCCGCTTCTCGTCGTATTGTTTTAAGATGAGGAGGGAAACAGCAAGGTGTTATCCAGGAGAGACAGAAATAAAACAGATGCAGAAAATTCCTGAAGACTGGAGAAGTTTAGACTGCAACACGTGGAGAAGGATTTCATAAGTTTCTCTTTTCATTTCCTTTTTTCTTTGATTTTTTGTATTATAAAACACAAAGTCAACATTAGCGACTATTGGTTGGTTGAGAGCTGAACATTATTAGTGCTCGAAGCTAAATTAGGAGCTGAAAACCTTAAAGTTTTTGTAAGTAAATCTACTTTTTTGTTGATATGAAATTCACACAGATTGTGAACAACAAATTGATCCCCCCCAAAAACGCTATGGGTAAAAGACTGGATTGGTACGGAAGCCCCTACGGGGCTTAAATTTCAAATATATACACATTTAAAAAGCCTCAGTGAAGCACAAAAAACTGACTGAAAATCAATTGATTCACTGCATGTCTGTTTGTGTAAGGTTGACCGTTAGTTTCCATTCAGACGACCAACACAAAAAGACAATCAAGGCTGTCAGAAATAACCTCATTATCCCATGAAAATAACTCAGAAATAAGCCAAATAGTTTGGATGTCATTGTTCTCTCTTCTTTCCTTATCACAGAAAGTTTCTGTTTATATCTTAAGAGATGGAAGCCCATGTTTGGCCTGTTTTGCTTTTGTGTTTTGCACATAGGTTTGGTGCATTTCTATGCTCAAGAAAAAGACATAAAACTTCAGATATCTCACAAACGAGATGGAAAAAACTTACAAAAACCTGATATTAGCAGAAAGTACAGTGGACACATTAAGAAAGACTTTCAGTGTTCAGTTATGGAACTCATCACTACGTTATTGTGAGAGATCGCAAAAGAAAAAAAAATCCTCTGTGTCCCTTACCGGGCTCCGTAGAATGTCACGGGGGATAATAAATAATGTACACATTTACTAAATCTTTTGTGGAACAGCTTTTTTGTTTGTTTTCTAATCAAAGGAGTGTTTTGCTCTCATCTGACTTTATTCTTCTTTGTCCAAATCTTCTGAAGGGAACTTTAAACAGGCTTAAACATCCATTTTTTTCAGCAGTGGAGTCTTGTGCAGTGACTTTGCTTGGTATTTCTATGTTTGTGAAACTCTTTTATGGTGTATTCATGTTCTTTCTTCTTCTTTCTCACTGGAAGTCCAGAGATGCTGCTGTAACCATTTGCTGTTACTGCGGTTATGTGCAGTAAAACATAAGAAACCCTCTTCATAAACCATCAGTTAATATTAAACCAGCTGATATTCATTTGAACAGTGGGAAAGCTTTTTAAACACAAACAGATTTCAGTTGATTTAATGGCTTTTTTTCCACATGCTTTTATTCAAATGTACCATTCCAATTTATTACATATTACGTAACACGTGACACAGAGCTGATTTGTTTGATAATATGCTTTAGGTCATAGTAGGAGTATTCACTTCCAAGTCCAAAGTCAAGAAACTTGCAGCGAAAGGTTGATGAGGAGTTACAGGAGTACGTATGGATCAGCAAACCTTTAATCAATTCATAAGTGTTTACTTTAAACTAGAGATCATTCAATCAAGGCAGCTTGTTTTCTGAATCAGGGGAAGTCAAGAAATATACTAGACAGTCAGTAACGTAGAGATCCAACAGTGTGGCACCCTATCTAAAGATTTAAAAGCTCCAATACCAATTCAAAAAACAAAAATGGATGATCAGATGCGACTTTTTTGACAATCAGTAAAGAAATGGAATCTGAAAACACATATTGTTCCTTTTTCCATACTTATTTCCACCTCTATAATACTTGAATTCGATAGTTTACCAGAATAAATAGTAACCATTAAGTTAATTGTCTTATACAAAACCTTTTGTCCCAATTAGGTCAATTTAAGCTAATGCTATGCATGATATACAGACAGCAGCACTGTCTTTCATTTGGCTCAGACATTGTGGAAAAAAGAAGCTAATTATCCTGAGTAAAAAGATGTAGAGGTAAAAACTGTAAAATTACTGTGCTTTGACACAACTACAAAAGAAAACAGACCTAAATACTCTAAGAAACATTTATAAATAAACCCAATTATCTTTTGTTTATATCTCCTTGCAGACGACAGAGTTTCCTCCGTTCTGCAGTTTTCATCAGCAGGTCTCCCAAGTGAAGATGCAGAAAACTCTCCTGAAGAGAAACCGCCTTCAGGACGACCACTCATACCAAAACACTGAGTGTGAGAATAAAAACAACTGCGAAGTCTGGCTTCACATGACAGAAGTTATCCACTGTTACTCTCACAGCAGCAATTACCATCCATATGAAGCTCATAAATAGCATCCAGATGTTGAATTAAACCTTCCCACCCTTCCTTTTCAATTGCTTTCACATTCAACTTTTGCAACTGTTCAGCCATCGCCTCTCACAGTCGTCTCTCGACAGCAACCTCGTGTTCCTGCTTAGTCATAGCAGAAGATTGCATGATGTCACATGAAGGAGACTGACAACAGATGTAGACTGAAGTCACTTTTAGATATCTGTCTAAAGGTGAGACAAACCTCCATCCTGTTTGTCCAGAAGCTTTTCTTATGTTTACAGCTTCATATCACAAACTGCCTGACCCAAACAACAGAACTGCAAGATTACTTAAAATTTCATGACATTTTTCCAGTGATGTTGAGAGTTAATACTACACTGTAAAACATTTGAAAATGAAAGTCCACCTGCTGCCTTGAAAATGCAACTTAAGTCAGGAAGAAAATTGTTTTGGTTTTAACTCAAATTAAAGTTCATGAAGATGATTCAGCAACAGACAAATTGTCTAAACATTGGTTTTTAAGTTCATTAATCTTGAATTGTGAGTTTCAACTTAAACCAAATAATAATTTCACAATATGCAAGAAAAAACCTATCCTCATCTAGTTAAACATTTCTCTATTATTTTCACTCACATTGTCCAGTTAAAATAACTTCTTATTTTACTTTAAAATGATTTAAATTCTTGTTTCAAATTGAATGAACACAATTTCTGATCTGATAATGAAGTTTATTACCAGATTATTTGCAAACTGAAATTGCATTAAATAAATATTTATTTAAAATAAAACACAAGAGTCAGATCAATGTAACGCACTTCTGACGCTAAGCATTCTGGGAAATAGTTCCCACTCTTTTTCTTCTTTCAGTTGCTAACCTAAAAACTAGTTTATTCAACAATTAATAAAAAGTTAACACAAGTTACTGCTGTAGGTTTATCCTTCACAAATTCACACATTTTAGTTCAAAATCTACAACTTGCTAAATTTATTTGACTTAAAGGGTAGAAGACAACTAAATGTGGCTCAAATGTTTTACAGTGTACAACTGTGATTGTGAGCAGCTAAGTTAATGTGTCGGTTTATTTTGAAGATTGGGATATTTTTAGTGCTTTATATTAACAGAAAGGGGTTTTTGTTTGTTTTAGATGAGATACAAACACTAGTGAGGCGTAAAAGTTGTCTTGAGTTTTTAAAGAAATCCCTGTATTTTCTTTGTAGTACTAACCTAAAAACTCTAGTTTATTAAACTCTTGTAGGTTTGACAAAATTAATAAAAAAATTGACACAACTTTCAGCTGTAATCATGGAGAGAATATGAGATATTTACTTGTCCTTCCCTCTCAAAGCTCCACCTCTACAGTTCCTGGTAATTTTGAAAGCATTACTCAGGTAATCTGTTTTTACCCTGGTAGATTCGCTGAATCAGAGGTTTAATAATGGCTCAAGAAAACTACCCTTCTTCCTGAAAATACTTCATGAAGTAAAAAAGCAGCCCCGGCACTATTCCACTCTATGAAATGCTTATAGGGCCCGTTTTAGTCAGCACCACTCGCACCATCTGCTTGTCCTTTCCTTTTCCATACTCACATAAAGCTATTTATTGAATTTGCATTGCATATCCTCAAATGAAATAAATCTCAATAATTATTTGCATAAAAAATAAAATATCTTGGTGACAATTTAATTTATTAGTCCTGAAATAGATGGTGACAGAATCTCCTGTAGTGGTCAGTATCACAGAATATCTGAAAAAGCCTCTGACTGACGCTTGATTGTACGAGCTGAATATGTGTAACTACTATCTGATGAGATAAAGCTAAATGTGTTAACTACTTTCTTTTTAAAAACAACTGACATTGTAGAAAAATAACCTGCTTGTAAATTTAAGTTAATCAATGTTCCTACCATCATATGTGTCAAACTCAAGGTTCGGGGGCCAAATTTGGCCCACCATAGCTATTTATGCGGCCCTTTGGACTCCAGAGGAACGCATAAATAAAACCTTTAACAAAACATGTGTGCTTAAATATTATTGTATCAATCAAATCAAAGCATTTTGCTATTCCACGATCATGGAACATCAACACTTTTTTATGATAATGCTTAAATTGTGAGTTTACTGCAAATTTTCCATCAACATGGTCAGAAACATTTTGTTTTATGTGATACGAACTCCCACCAGCAGGTGGCAGTATTTCTAACTTCTGCTACACTTCTTCCTCAGCTTTACTTGGTGTCATGTAATGGGCTCTTTGCACTGTATGGTGTTGACGTCACATCTGCATGAGACAATGCGACTCACTTGTTTCCGCTTTGAGTTACCATGAGAGCTAGAAAAGACAGTCGTATTTCAGACGCAAAAAAAGAGAAATACTATGAACATTGGTGTCTTCCTAATGTAATGGGCTTTTAAGTTTTCATTCATTTCCAAGCAATCCTGAATTAAGAAGTCAGTGGCTTGTAAATATTTACCACTACCAGTTAAAGCTAACGCTGCACAACATAAAGTTTGCAGCCTTCACTTCACTCCGGATCAGCCTAAAGATACCACGGATACGGATGATAACTAAAGGAGCCTCCCTGAGTTATTTCCATGGAATCACTTCTATATTCAGCCTGAAAGAGTTTATGGGAACGACCAGCAGACCAGAGCCAGACAGCCGAGCAACTGATCCGCCTGTACATACTGCTGTAAACACCTATCTGAGCTCTTCACAAGAAACATGCAAAGGTAATAAAACGAAATAACACGGAGACATAACACGGTCATATTTTTCTAAAAGCAACAACTTTGAACCTGAACAGCTGAACCAGATCTCTGACACCAGAGCTGCGCTACTGTCAAGCTATGAGGCTTGTTGAGCTCCGTCAGGCTTCGGAAGCTAAAAGCCCAAAACGTAACTGAACCCCGTTAGTCTCTGACACTAACGACT
>NW_015112671.1:252613-253045 GCF_001443285.1 Poecilia latipinna | reverse complement strand
GAGCCTCCCTGAGTTATTTCCATGGAATCACTTCTATATTCAGCCTGAAAGAGTTTATGGGAACGAGAGAGCAGACCAGAGCCAGACAGCCGAGCAACTGATCCGCCTGTACATACTGCTGTAAACACCGTCCTATCTGAGCTCTTCACAAGAAACAAGGTAATAAAACGAAATAACACGGAGACATGAAGCAACACGGTCATATTTTTCTAAAAGCAACAACGTTTGACCTGAACAGCTGAACTGTTAAGCTATGAGGCTTGTTGAGCTTCGTTGTGCTTCGGAAGTAAAAAGCCCGAACCGTAACTGAACCCCGTTAGTCTGTGACACTAACGACAATAAACACACACAGAATACTTGAAAATTAGGTAAAAACATTGTCCGTTGGAATGTTTAGATACTTAAATAGCACATTTTACAAGACAATGTCCG